>NC_047112.1:111416000-111716000 GCF_902500255.1 Thalassophryne amazonica
GCATACTGGTGCAGTTTTGTTTTACGCTTTTTACTCTTTTAATTCATGTTATTAGTAATTGAAGTGTGCCGCGGCCTCAACTTCACCTAAATTCTGGGTCTTTTAGCGAAGCTTAGGGCTAGTGGCCAGCGATCATCTTAGTATTTCTTCTGTTTTTCTTGTTGATTAATGCTGGCAAATTATACAGTATTTTTTTTTGTCTTTCTGATGCCTGATTCTGTTTTTTCTCTGTTTAAGGTGCAGCTCCATCCAGAGATGGGAGTTGTGTTTGTGTTGGCGATCCTCCTGTCCTGTGCACCAGCAGCAATTCTTATATATTCGTCCGTGAATTGTTCTGTGAATTATTTCTGTAATTTATGTTTGGTCTGCTTGAGGTTTCTTCCTCAGAGGGAGTTTTTCCTTACCACTGTTGCTCTGGGGGTTGGTAAGGTTAGACCTTACCTGTGTGAAGCGCCTTGAGGCAACTCTGTTGTGATTTGGCGCTATATAAAGGAAATGAATTGAAATTGAGATTTTCAAGTCCAGACTTAAGACGCACTTATTTTCCCTTTCATATGGCTAGCATACTGGTACAGTTTTGTTTTACGCTTTTTATTCTTTTAATTAATTTATCAGTAATTGGAGCGGGCTGCGGCCTCAACTTTACTTAAATTCTGGGTCTTTTAGTGAAGTTTAGGGCTAGCAGCCGGCAATCACCTTAGTATTTCTCTGTTTTTCTTGTTTATTGCTGACAAATTATACAGTATTTTTTGTCTTTCTGATGCCTGATTCTTTTTTTCTCTGTTTAAGGTGCAGCTCCATCTGGAGATGGGAGTTGTATTAGTGTTGGCGATCATCCTGTCCTGTGTCGCAATAGCATTTCTTGTTTATTCGTCTGTGAATTGTTCTGTGAATTGTTCTGTAATTTATGTTTGTAGCATGGCCCAAGCAGAGGGTCACCCCTTTGAGTCTGGTCTGCTTGAGGTGTCTTCCTCAGATGGAGTTTTTCCTTACCACTGTTGCTCTGGGGGTTGGTAAGGTTAGACCTTACCTGTGAAGTGCTTTGAGGCAACTCTGTTGTGATTTGGCACTATGTAAATGAAAATAAATTGAAATTAAATTGAAATTTGGGGGAGGGGGAGGGGGGGAGCTGGAGCCTATGCCAGAGCTTCATCAATAAAAGGCCCTGCCAGTCTGTCGCAGGGCTGACACATATAGACAAACATTCTCACCCTCTTCAATTTTCTAAAATTAATTTTTGTCGTCACTAAGCTTTTCTGAAGCTGCTTAACTAGTACAATATTCCATGTAAAGAAATTACGAATAACTGAAGTTGTATATTTGCACTGTGACAGTGTCCACATTCAATCATTTTTTTTTTTTTTTGCCCTTTGCAAGACACTGTTGAGACACAATTCTGCTGTTTTGTCTGGAGTGGGGTTGTTGTACATACAGCTGCTGTTTTTGTTCAGGGTCGCCACAGCAGATGCAGCCAGATCCATATTGGCATTTGGCACAAGTTTTAAGCAGGATACCCTTCCTGACACAACTCCAGTGTAACCTGGAGAAACACACACAGCTGCTGGTGTTCCAAAGAGGTCTCCCATCCATGTACTAACCAGGCCCTGCGCTGCTTAGCTTCTGAGATCTGACGGGATCAGACTGACACAGAGCAGACCGGCTGCCTGTTTTGTCTGGAGTGTGAACATGTTAATTCTGGGTTTGGGGTCACATGCATACAGAGAATGTCTAGATTTGAATCTGCTGTCTGGGATGTTCGAGGATGCACAGACTGATGAATTCTGTCAGGTCTGTAGCAACCTCACAGGCTTTTATTTTGAAATACAGGCTCTTATTGAGAAAGTGCTACATAATCAGGCTTGTTGTTTTCAAAAATTCCTTTCTCAAAAAATATTGGCCCGAGCACCTTGCTGTTTTCACGACTTGAATCCTCATGAAAAAATACATAAGTATGCCAAAGGACAAAAGTTAGCTGTTTCTAGATTTCAGTTGATGCTCCAGATACACAAACACCCAGAGGCCACTTGCCTTTTATTATATGGAAATTTAGTTGTCCAGTTACTTATGATATCTGAAAATGGAGGGACTGTGTATGTCAATGGCAGTAATTCATAAATAGGCAATGTGAAGTTTTTGTTTAACCCCTTGAATTCAAGAAGTTGAGATACCAAAACACAGACCGGGGTTTGCTCACTGTCTCTTTTCTTCATTTGAATGATTTCAGTCCACCTAACTGTAAATGAATATCAGCCTTGGCTATCCATCCAGTCACTTCCCCCTGACATCCAGTCTAGAGGGAGCCATAGACTCTCATCCACTTCATACTATGGAATCCATGGATATGCACCGGTACCAGCTATCCTCAGGGACTACATAGGACTTCCGTAATCACAAAAATAAGATATACCCTGGGATTTGCAGGGCAAGCGTAGTATTAACCCTCTGGGGTCGACACCGTTGTATACGACGGCTAAGACCAAGCTTTACTAAATTATAAAAACTTTTGAATGATATGAGATAGAAACATACTTTTTTTTTTGCTGAAAAGTTACCTCTGCGGACTTTCGAGCCAGCCATCGGCCATCTTTGTACTCCTCATAGAAGCTGTGTGATGACGTGCGCAATGTGAGTGTCCAATTGGAATTGGTTCACCGTCACATGGTTTTCCAAAATCCAATCGTAGGGCAGATTTACCTCACGTGAAAAGCCAAAGATTGTTTTCAGGACTGATATGTTACTAGTTGGCCCATTTGGGTGCTCCAATGAGTACATACTATTAGTACATACTCAGTGCGCCCTGTGCCATTACGCACAGCGATCAGTGAAAGCAGGAGCAGACGGAGAGCCTCTGATGACAATCTCACATGCTCAAACAAAGAGAGTGTAACTATCAGGATTGCTCCACTAGTTTGCATGTGAATGTTACTGGATAACTCTGTTGCTTTCTCTGCATAAAGCACTGTTTACCATATCAATGGACAACAAAAATGCATAGACCATTTTGTTTGTTCAAAATGTGCATTTGTGTTTATTGTTTGAACCTTTTTGTTGTACAGACTTTCACACAAGACCTCAAATTACCTTTATAAAGTGTCAAAACAGTTGTTTATTATAGTTTGCTGTGTGGTTTGAATAAATGTGTGGAAAATTATTTTCCGCTTTATTTTTTACTTGCCTATTTTTGATTGTAAACCTTTATTACACTTATGAAACACAACAAAAACATATATATTCTGAAAGAACAGGTTGTCCTGAAAAAAAAGAGACATAAAACTTGATTGTGGGATGCAGGGAGAGCTGTTAACAGCAATAATAAAACATTTATGCCAGGCGAGTGAACTGTCCAAAAAATGCCCTCGGACCCCAGAGAGTTAATAGAGTCATTCAGTGAGTCAGTGGATTCCTAAAATTTCCATAAGTAACTCTGTGACCATATACAACTCTGAATTTTTGCTTTCTGATTCATACAAGTGAGGACCAGTGACTCTCCTCTTTCGGGCCATGCTGGCATTTTTAAACACACAAAATGACCATAAAATAAAATAAAAACTGGGGCAAGGTGCTTGTGAAGCCTTGTTGCTAATTACAGGGCTCCACAGGAAAATGTGTATATTTTCTGCTACATTTAAATTTACTCCCTCCAGCAACAGAGATCGGAGGCTCCGGGCTTCAGGCCAGAAGCTGGCTGAGCCTGTGTTCTGGAAGGGGAAGCTCAGCGCCGTGTCACAAAGCTTGTAGTCTTGCTCATTATATTGACCACGTGGATAAAATTCCTCTTGCCCATCACTAGCTGAAACATTGTTAATTAATTGCTTTTGTCTTAAAAATAGAAAGTGTCCCGTGATGTATCTGGGTGTTATTTCACTGGCACGTGCTTCTGGCTTTGACCCCTGTGGCTCTGATGGTTTTAATTGACTGTCTCCCTGTGATTAATGGTCACATGTTAAACATGCACGTTGCGGACATTCTTACACAGATGTGAAGGCAGTTTGAGGAGAAAGGCCATCTCTGGAGAAGCACTTATCTCTGGCTGTGAGCTCAGCGTTTGGGACGAGTTGGCATTGAGGAGCACCGCTCTGGTCCGCGGGCCCCAGACCTGCACTGCATAACAGTGACAATGAGGATATTTAAAGAAATGGTCTCCCCCAATGGGAAACAGGCTCTGACAGTTTAAAGAAAATCATCAGTGAGATACAAGACTGAAAAAAAAAAAATACTTATTTAAAAGGAAACATGAATCTACAGAAAAATGACATTCACAACAATCATGTTGCCACATCCCGCGACATGTACGTGTTTGGCAGATGACAAAGCTTTTCATCAATAAGAGCTTTGAGCAGCTCACAGAGTCCCCACGGTGACTGTGTTTACACAATAGGGTCTACATGGCAAAGCTCCATATGTAGGCACCAGTTGCCATCAATTAATGCGGCACTGGCCAGCCACCCGCCACCAATCACACTGATTACCACCATTAACCAAACCCCCTGCCCTGTTACCCCTCCTGCTGGCAGTCCACTACTGAAATGTCTTGGCGAACATAACCACAAACCCGGCGTTACCACAAGCCACAGAAACACCAAACAATATGACCCTGCTTGCCAAGGGCCACAGCGAGAAAATGGGACCAAAGATAAAAGCTTTGAATAAGAGGTCAGAACTGGAGTGAGCTAATTGAAATCAACATCCATGAATGGACACAAAGGGTGGGGCAATTGGCACTGCCTATCGTGCCAACATCAGTCATCGCAGGCCACCGCCGGGCTGGCTGCGAGTGCAGCCTGCCGAGAAGTGGCAGGGTCACATGGCCGCGGTGGAGTTCACAGAGGCAGTAATCATGATGCCTGGACCATCAATGGTGGAAATACACATCAGAGGGAGCTCCAAGCTTTCACCTCCAGCTGGACTCGACCGGGTCTAGAACTCTTTTACCTCCCAACAGGCTGCCTGTGGGCCAGTGTTAATGGTGGCTGCTCCATGGAGCCCTGCCAGCGCCCACACCCCCTCAGCGCCACACTACCCTCAGACAGCGCACATTAATGCTACACTAATTAGCAAAGGAGCTGACCAACCAACTATGCACAGTTCAGTCAAGATTCAGAGGTTAACGGGTATTCCAATGGTGCTTCACACGCTTCAAAGTGATTCATGCATATGGTGAATGCAAGCAGACTGTGAGGGTCACACGTTGTGTCCCAAAACCACTGAACACATGTTACAAGCCAAAGCATCAGTGGCACTTTCACCAACCCAAACTACTGTACAACACACAACCAGCCACATTTAGGGAACACATCACAGTGCCAAGTGCTACATCATACTGTCTGTTTGAAATATAAAAGCACACTGTTATCAAATGGCAAATTAATGATATTCATGTGTAATATTCCAATTCATTACATATTACTAACCAATATTTATTTAAACAGTCTGTTTTAAGTGTAAATATTCAGTGACACTTGAAATACACATTTAAATGTTCTACTATTCCTAATTATTGCTCAGTGACCAATTTCTGCTACGAAGTTTAGTCATTAGTTTTCACATATAAACTCCCATTGTAGCAAAACAATGACAGCAACAACACTCAACACTGATCACTGACTGCAGAATCCTGATTGGTGACTATGTTTTCATGTGTGGTAATAATCCATTAGCTCCACATATATAGGTGACATGAGCATAAATATGTTCTCAAATTTCAACTAAATGTTGGTAGTTCATGCTAAGATAAAAACAGAAACAAACAAAACAACTACAACAGAAAAACCTTGCACTACAATTTAGTTATGCTGAAAATTAAAATTAAGTAAGCATTTTTAAGGCTCATCAATTCCACATTCAACCTGTCTGTGAAAAGTGTCTAAGTGCAACATGAATGTGGCGTAACCTAGCAAAACACAAAAGTGTGAATGTCCACCCCCCCCCCACCCCCACACACACAAATGGCATGTGGAGTGTGTCATCGCCGTCGTCCACTCTGCCACCCCCAACATAAATGGTTTGTGCAGTGTGTTGTTCCCCCCCACACACACCCACCAACACACACACAGACCATGGATTCCAACATTGTCAGCTGTGGCTGAAGGTCCCAGAGTCCACTGCTGGACCAGTTGACCGCTATGTCTTACACCTCAGCTGGAGAAAACACAATGTGTGTGTGTGTGTGTGTGTGTGTGTGTGTGTGTGTGTGTGTGTGTGTGTGTGTGTGTGTGTGTGTGTGTGTGTGTGTGTGTGTGTGTGTGTGTGAGTGCTCATGCTCTCAAGAGGACCAGCCAGCATCTGAGCACGCAGCATGGTGTGAAGCCAGCCGGCTGGCTGATTTCACTTCCACCACATAAATTGAAGTTTCCATGACAGACAAAAAGAGTGGAAATTAAATAAAACAAATAAGGGTGACGAAGGCGTGAACTCATTCTTGTGTGATCGCTTTGCTGTGGACACTAGCGCATGTCAGCTGACCACCAACTGACTGACAGCTGGACATGACCGTGCACGTAAGGTGTTACATTACAACACAGCCAAAAATATGCCGTAATGAACGCCGTTTTGTCAGTTATTACAGTGAAAATTAAAGACTTCGTCTTTGTCTACATCATCTAATTTCTATCTTTTTTGAATACATTTATCTCCATGTTGATTTTAGGCATTTTACACTCTTATTATAGGACAGCGATGGTAGTGCAGTGGTAAAGTTTCTGTCTGTTAATCAGAGCTTTTGTAAATTGCAGGTTCGAATCCCACAGGTGGCGTGTATTTTTTATTTTTTATTTCTCCACAGCAGCGTGCAATATGGTGCAACATGTTCCAGTTGGTTTTTATTTTGTTCTTTTTCTCCACATCAGCGGCACGATGTGGTGCAACATGTTCCAGCTGCTCACACTATGTTCATGCACACACACGAGTGTCCATGTAACAGTCACTGGTGTGTCGTGCACGCCTGTGCGACTACGTCCCTCATGACAGCAGGTGAAATGTGTGTATGAATGTTTCCCCATTTCATGTTTGGTTTGCGCTATTTTCTTCAGGTTTCTGCATTTTTCGTGTTATGTGTGAAGGGGCCCTTACTCTCACTTTGGGAGGGGGAATCCTGTCCTTTTTGCCACTGGTTAGGCTCCTGCCCAGTACAGTGTCAAAGAAGAATGAATAAACTTCCCAGCTTTTTTGAAATGTGTTGCAGGCATCCATTACAAAATGAGCAAATATTTGTATAAAAACAATAAAGTTTATCAGTTTGAACAGTAAATATTTTGTCTTTGTGGTGTATTCAATTTAATATAGGTTGAAGAGGATTTGCAAATCATTGTATTCTGTTTTTTTTTTACATTTTATACAATGTCCCAACTTCATTGGAATTGGGGTTGTATTCATTGGGGTCATATTAGTCTAAACACTTGAGTTATCATTTCTAAATAATGTGCATACATGTCTCAGGTAGGTCCTAGACTAATTGTTTTGTTAAAAATAAGGCACTACTATTTAATGTTTAATCATGGTGTTTTGTGTGTTAAAGACTTTTTGATTTAAAATAATCAAATGTATACCCAGACAGACTTTGAATCAGCTTTAGTATGCATGTTTGCATTGATCACGCAACACTGGGTAAATTTGCCAAATCTTTGAACATGGTAAATTACAGATGCAATATCAGTTCCTGAAATGGCTTTTAACTTTGATAAATCACGTTAAGTGTGCAAACCTCACCTATTTGCATATTCAACACTCACAATTTTGTGCACTTGGGTGGACACACCCAAATTGCATTTTTGTGAAGGCAAAAATGTTAACTGGACAATACATGCTATTTTGCACACTGGAAAGACACAATCCTAAGTGCACACCATGGGTAGATCAGCATGCAGATTTTTTTAGGAGCTATGGTGTTTGCCTGTTTTTTTTACACATGCAAACCTTTTGTAAATTAGGCCCAATCATTTTGTATCTCACCAAATGAAATGACGATATAATAAGACCAACCTATTACAATCTGGTGCATTTTGATGCAAAAATACTACTACTACTACTACTACAATAATAATAATAATAATAATAATAATCATCATCATCATCATCATCATCATCATAATAACACTTTTGCTACTGTTATTGCCATAGATGTGTGTGCAACATGCTGGATGGTTAGTTGATGATGGATTAGGAGCAGGTATGGTTGTTAGTGAGACAGACAGACAGACAGACAGCCAATTTCTACACAGATAAATGTTGTGTGAAACACCACTGCTTGATCAATAAATGTTCTGAGCTCTTACGGCCACATCTGGACAATCTCGGGCATACAGTACATAATGTGTGGTGAAAGTAGATTTCCATCTTCATTGTGCTATTATAGGGCATGCAATTTAGGCTGCAGAGTGCAAAGGCCATGGATTTATATACTAAATTAGTCATGGGTGGGTTTTGGATACATTATGAAATAAACCATTTAGAGCAACATCTTAAGAGCCTGAATGTGCCAGATGCTTAGTATGCTGCTGTTTAGAACGTGGACTCAAGTAAGAGGTTTTCTGTAAGTTCACAGATCTGCGACAGCTTGTCAGAGAGCAGCCACTAAAGCTCCCTGAGGTGAAGCAGTAAGGTGACATTTTTTGTTAGCATTTACTTTTGTTCCATTTACTGTAATGTCTGTATTCCATTCAGTTTCATTGTGTATACAAGTAGTATACATGTATGTGTGGTCTGAATCCATTTCTTTAAGGTGCATCTGAGTGTTGCTCCACCACAAATAGACTGTGCTCAATGTCAGACCAAGATTTTGTTGGTCTCTGTTGTAGCAATCACAATCTGCTTCCACTTGATACATTGAAAAAAATGGTACTTTGGATCAACTTTAAAAAAAAAAATTGATGTCATTTGATACAGCTAATTTTTTTGTTTCTCACAATGTATATTTATGATTTTGTAAAGTGATTCCAGCAGATTTAAACTGGAAACCACAATTTTCCATTAGCCCAATGTAAATAAGTACTTTGAATGAAGAGCACTGTGTTTCACTTTTTTCAGTGTACTAATAAACCAGCATTAAGTATGACCACACCTCATTTTAGAAAAACACACACAAAATTAAACAAAAATCGACTTGTGATAAAGGACATGGGTACAAAGGTCAATTGCACTGGATGGAAACTATAAATGGCACTGTGCACTCCTTTGTGCCAGCTCGAGCATAGCACCCTTTGAGGCCTGAGAGAGTTTTTCCTTACCACAGCTACCTATGTGTTTGCTCAGTGGAGTTGGTAAGGTGAGACCTTATCCTTGTTTCTTGGAGTGACATGTTGTGATTTGGCCCTGTATAAATAAATTGAATTGAGTTTAGAAGTAAGGGTCAAGAAGTAAAAAACATATTTGCAGTTATTGCCTCCAATAAAATGACAAAAATAATTATTTTATTCTATGATGACAGATATTTTAAGCTTTTTTTTTGGGGGGGGGGGGGTGCACTGGAATTACATCAGCACTAATCATCAGGTAATGCACTGAGCATAGGTATTGTAATCAAAAGTCCCACATCAGCCCTGAGAGCCATTGGTGCCAGTGCTGAGCCAAAAACATTTGTCAGATTGGTAGAGTCTGTCATCAGCACTGATTTTAACTCACATTACATATTTCAGAAACAAAGTCAAAGGCCCTCACACAGTGCGCCTGGAACCACGGCATTAGAGATTACGCTTGTTACTGTGTGAGCAAACTTTGCGCCTGGCACTGGTAACCAGGGGAAAGCTGGTCTCAGTATTCGAGAATACGCTTAAATCTACCCACAGCCCAATTAACAGGGATGTTTAAAAGACCAGACTTGTGACCAGAAGGTTGGAATCTCAGCTGGGACACTGCTGTGTATCTAAGGTACTTAACACGAATTGCCTCAGTAAATATCCAGCTGTATTAACAGATATAGGACATACAATGGAACCACACTTACCCTTCATATGGGATTTAATGAGCAACATGAGCACACTGTCAACTTTGGAGCTCTCTGCACATACCTTCAATAACTTTGCACAAATGAAAAGTTTGCTGCCATAAAAGCAGCAGCAGCAGCAGCAGAAGGCGATGTATTATCCCAGCGGCGGCCATTACTGCGTCTTTGTCCTAACGGGATCTCTGCTTCACTCTACTGGACTGGAATCATTTGTATTCTGTTCACTCTGCACTGATCATCTGCCACCATCTGCATAGTTTTACTGCCTGTGATCACGCCGCCGTTTCGAGGGGCTGTTATGATGCTTTACAGCATTGTTAAACCGTGACTGGCTGCAGTGTCGCGAGGAATGGTCCATTCAAACCTGGGCTCAGCTCTGGATCCAGGGTTACAAAATACATTTCTCCTACACAAGGAGCCAGAAGACAAATCTGACAAGCGTGCTGCAAAGTGATAAACAGATCTGGACCTAAAAGGTTTATTTTGAGAGCTGTGAGCAATAGAAACCTTTGACTTTTTATTCTTCATTAGATACAACATAGGCAGACACAATAGGCACAAAAATAAAATATGCTCTCACATCGCAGCCATACAGTCACGCAATGAGGTTATGTATATATTAAACTGCTTCTACATGAAATACAACAAGCCCAGGGACATGATATGTAACACTATACTACCCGCGCAATGTATATAAATCATGTATTTTAATAGGCTATGAAAAGAAAATATAGAAGTTCTTTGAATAATGCCTTTCCAATGATTTAATGCTTATGTCGGCTTCCCTTTGAGAGTCCCAGGTGATAGCACTTTGCATATTATTGTGAATAACATCCGTTTGTGTGATGGGTGAACTCGGGTTTGCCCCCTTTGGCAATGTAAAGCAGTCCTTTACTGCGAATCACATAGCCAGGGGTTATTGCTTCATATTCTTAACGTCAAAGGCAAATCAAAGCCCACAAAACACAATTATTCAAAAGGCAGCCAACTATTTTGTAGAAATGGGTGTTTACCGAACTCAACCCATCCACAGAAGACATTTAGAATAGTTTCCATCATAAGTTTGTCATCATCAGCATGATAATAAAGGCTGATCTGCAAAGTTTTTGTGAACATATAAAAGCTGTGCAATCCCAAAACTAACTTACAATAGAAACCAAGTTATTTCATGTCTGTCTTTTGGCATTGCATATTGGGAAATTAACATTCTGCAGAACTGTCTGAAAGGATTAACACAAATAGCCCAGCCCAGTCTCATATTGTTTTCTTCGTGCTCCCCGTCACAAAATGAGTCAAATTTTCGTGACAGGGTTTTTCTTTTTTTTACTCACAAATACAAACCCTACTCCTACCTCCTAACCTTACCTTAATTATAACCTAACCTTACTCCTTCCCCCCACCCTAACCATAACCATAACCAAACTACAATGAAACTTAATTAAAAATGAAAATTAAGAACTAAGTGTAAAAATCAAATGCAAAAATGCATTACTTCATAAACTCAGTACTGTAATCTTTCACATTTAAATTTTGCTGACCACGGGAGAGTCCATGAGGGGTGTTCGAGGTGGCTCCATCTGATGGTATACGAGGTCTGTCAATAAAGTATAGGTCCTTTTTATTTTTTTCAAAAACTATATGGATTTCATTCATATGTTTTTACGTCAGACATGCTTGAACCCTCGTGCGCATGCGTGAGTTTTTCCACGCCTGTCGGTGACGTCATTCGCCTGTGAGCACTCCTTGTGGGAGGAGTCGTTCAGCCCCTCGTCGGAATTCCTTTGTCTGAGAAGTTGCTGAGAGACTGGCGCGTTGTTTGATCAAAATTTTTTCTAAACCTGTGAGACACATCGAAGTGGACACGGTTCGAAAAATTAAGCTGGTTTTCAGTGAAAATTTTAACAGCTGATGAGAGATTTTGAGGTGAGACTGTTGCTTTAAGGACTTCCCACGGTGCGAGACGTCGTGCAGCGCTCTCAGGCGGCGTCATCAGCCTGTTCAAGCTGAAAACCTCCACATTTCAGGCTCTATTGATCCAGGACGTCGTGAGAGAACAGAGAAGTTTCAGAAGAAGTTGGTTTCAGCATTTTATCTGGATATTCCACTGTTAAAGGAGATTTTTTTAATGAAAGACGTGCGTCGGCTCGCAGCCGCCGCGACGCTCCGCCACAGGAAAAACACCTCCATTGGAAGCCTTAAGGACAAGTTGGAACATGTCCTGCTGTTAAACAATTTCTCATATACTCACTCCACTGAAAGCCATCAAAAGCCACCTGGATTTTACAAATGGTTATCAACACGGAGGTGTTTTTCCTGTGCCGCCGCACCGACAGACCTCGTATGCAGGTGTTCAGATGGGTAGAGGAGTGTACCATAAAAAATGCACTCAGTTGTTTCACTGAGGTGAGCTATGGTGGACAGTTACTGCTGCAGGAAACGATCAGCTCACTTGTGGGCCAATAAGGACATTGTGGGTTCTCCATGTGCATGGAGGATGTGGTCAATGTTTGTACATGTGCAAAAAAGTACGTAGGCAAGATGTGCTTGCATCAGGATGCTGTAAAAAAACATTTCACAAAACAGTCCATAGACTTTGTGAAATGTCCTGGTCACTGTCATGGCTCTGAAATCCAATGAATTCATAAATGTGCATGCGTGAGTTTTTCCACACGTGTCGGTTGTGTCATTCACCTGTGGGCAGGCTTTGAGTGAGCACTGGTCCACCCCTCTCGTCGTTGTTTCATTGCGAGGAAATGGCGGAATGATTTGGGCTTTTGTTCCATCAGAATTTTTTCAGAAACTGTTAGAGACAGGCAGCTGGAAACCATTCGAAAAATTTATCTGGCTTTTGGTGAAAATTTTACGGGCTTCACAGAGAATAAGGAGTGTTACTACAGCTTTAAGGACGCCCCACAATGGCGCACGGCGCGCCGTGCTCGGAGCCGCCATTGAGAGGCAGAAACCACCACATAATTTCTTAACGGATGGCTGTGTGGAGCTGGGACCGTCGTGTGCAATTTCTCTGGTTATCACAAGAGCTGGACATCAGCCATTTTCCAGCAGATTTCACTTTTAACAAGAGATTTTGTCAAGGGGGAGGGCATTCCAACATCTGGATATGGTATGTTGTTTGTCAGATATTTAAATATGACTCAATTACATTTTGAGTCCTATCCTGAAGAGCTATATACATAGTGCACAGTCCAATACACATGCATATTTTGGGCCTATCCAACTCCATTGAGCAAAATGTATGCTGCTGTGCACAGGGGCTCACTTTGGCCTCTTAATTTAATAAGGATATGAGGTCTGTGAGGAAAAGCCAGAGCTGGACATCAGCCATTTTCCAGCAGATTTCACTTTTAACAAGAGATTTTGTCATGGAAAGCCGAGCGGAGGCTTTGCGCATCACGACCGATTCGCTGATGAAGCAAGACAAAGGAACACCTCCGTTTCTGAGTGTTAGAGGATAAGTTGGGACATGCCTATCTCGGCTTTCAGTGCTTACCAGTCGAGTGAGTATAAGAGAAATTGTGGAGAGCTGGACATGTCCCATCTTGTGTCCTGTGTGCCAATAGCATTTCTTGTATATTCGTCTGTGAATTGTTCTGTGAATTGTTCTGTAATTTATGTTTGTAGCATGGCCCAAGCAGAGGGTCACCCCTTTGAGTCTGGTCTGCTTGAGATTTCTTCCTCAAACAGAGTTTTTCCTTACCACTGTTGCTCTGGGGGTTGGTAAGGTTAGACCTTACCTGTGTGAAGCGCTTTGAGGCAACTCTGTTGTGATTTGGCACTATATAAATGAAAATAAATTGAAAATAGTCCTATTACTGCCAGGCTCTTCGAATTCACAGGGAACATTCTTGGGACACAGACCTTGGACAGGTTCAGGGCTAGTTCAGGCTAAACATGACATATTTTAAGAGGTATTTTAAGAGGTTCTGTTTCATTCTGTTATGTTTTTTCTTTTTTTGTTGTTGTTTTGTTTTTTAGGGGCAGGGTGACAGCCAGTTAGAGCAGAGTGACACTGTGACATCAGTTATAGACATAAATTTACTTGTACATTTACATGCACAGGGTAGGCATCAGCCCTCTGGTACCTTTCATTGTGTTTGAGTTATTGTGTTAACAAACAAGAGGCAATGGACTCATTTATATATTCACACACTGCATGTTTGATGGTGCATGCTTCAGCTTTTCCAAAGCCTATGAAAATGCAGTCTAACTTTTTCTATTTGTCAAGAAACACTTTAGAACAAGAACAAGGGTGCTGATGTAAAGTGAAACCAGACTGTTGTGCTGTGGACTGGAGCTCCTTGTGGAGATATATAGGACTGTTGCAAATTCAGGTTCAGTCTACATGGAGGGCAATCTGTGGGCTAAGACCATTAATGGTATGGGAGGATGCCTGAAAATGCTTGGCCCAAATTTGCATGATAAAAAAAAACGTGCCCATGGCATATTCGGATAACAAGACAACAGAGGAGGAAAAGGCAGGGTGGGAAGAGTCAGCAGCATCATTAATAATACCAGGCGAAAGCCAGAACATGGAAACTCTGCCTATAGGTATGGGCTAATTAACAAAGTTTTGTCTGAGAAAGGAATTCAGGGCAAAAGAAAATGGTTAGATTGAAAATTCCCCAAAGATTGTCTTCAAAGCTAAAAGTGAGGATATTAAATCAAATCAAAATCAAATCAATTTTATTTATATAGCACCAAATCACAACAAACAGTTGCCCCAAAGCGCTTTATATTGTAAGGCAAAGCCAAACAATAATTACGGAAAAACCCCAACGGTCAAAACGACCCCCTGTGAGCAAGCACTGTGTGAGCAATGCATCAAGCTGTGTGTCACTGCTGGCAGATTCCACTTCACCCACTCTCAGCTTTATAATATCCACTCTGTGAGATTAAACTAATTAAATGCTTCAGTGTTCCCATCAGTATTTGTGAAAAATAAGAATGCTGTTTTACATGTGTGAAAAATAAGACCCATTACAGGCGTCCCCTGAGAGCCACCATTACCAATTAAAACGCTGGATAAACTGCCTGTCCATCGGGGGGGGGGGCGTGGTCACCACTGGACCCCTGCATGATAATGACAACAGGAACAAAACCAGTGAGCAGATTATTTCTTTAACACAGATTGTAAAATGACAGCTACATTTATCTCTGCAATTATCCAAAATTCTCACGTCATTCTTCAGTGATCACAGAGCAGCTGCTCTGAGTCAACACCTCAGCTCCCATGAAAGTCTACACTTAATATTTGTAGATGAGATGTTAATGTACACGGTGCTTTAATGTGCAGTGGTGGCCCTGTGCCCCTTTTCATAGTGCTGAGATACCAACCAGAAACAATGGCTCAGCGCTGGAATGTCCACAGTTCCTGTTGTAGTGTTTCACGACAACCACGCATTTAACACTCTGCTAACCCTGGAGCTGGAGAACAAAGCTGTCCTGAAGCTCAGACAGAAATGGAAGAAGAAACATTTACCATAATCATCTCCAATGGTGGCCATAGTTTATTGGCAGTTCTGCTTTCAAAATTTAAAACTGGAATGTTTATAATGTATGTAGATAATCATTGATGTGATTTTTTTGTGGCTGATTGGTTATCTTAGGGACACGGGAAACACATGAAGGTCATTATTGCTTGACTGGCAACAAAAAGAAAACACGAGAGATGCCTGGGAAGAGCTTATGGAGTCATGAGGTCACTGGACAGGCGTGTTTGGCAATGATGATATCTTTCCAGAAGCATGAAGCCACACTGTTGTAACACGTGCAGAATGTGGCTTGGCATTGTCTTGCTAAAATAAACAGGGACGTCCCTGAAAAACACGTTGCTTGGATGGCAGCATGTGTTGCTCCAAAACCTGGATGTACCTTTCAGCATTGATGGTGCCATCACAGATGTGTAAGTTGCCCATGCCACCATATCACAGATGCTGGATTTTGAACTTTGTGCTGGTAACAATCTGGATCGTCTTTTTCCTCTTTTGTCTGTAGGACACAAGGTCCATGATTTCCAAACCAATTTGAAATGTGGACTCATTAGACCACAGCACACTTTTCCACTTTGTGTCTGTCCATTTCAAATGAGCTCGGACCCAGAGAAGACAACGGCATTTCTGGATGTTGTTGATGTATGGCTTTCACTTTGCATGGTAGAGTTTTAACTTGCACTTGTAGATGTAGCGACGAACTGTGTTAACCGACAATGGTTTTCTGAAGTGTTCCTGAGCCCATGCGGTAAGATCCTTTACACAATGATGTCAGTTTTTAATGCAGTGCCGCCTGAGGGATTGACAGTCACGGGCATCCAATGCTGGTTTTCAGCCTTGCCGCTTACGTGTAGAAAGTTCTCCAGATTCTCTGAATCTTCTGAATATATTATAGACTATAGATGATAGAATCCCTAAATTCCTTGCAATTGAACATTGAAAAGCATTGTTCTTAAACTGTTGGACTATTTTTTCAAGCAGTTGTTCACAAAGTGGTGATCCTCGCCCCATCTTTGCTTGTGAACAGCTGAGCCTTTTGGGGATGCTCCTTTTATACCCAATCATGACACTCACCTGTTTCCAAACAGGTGTTCTTTGAGCATTCATCAACTTTCCCAGTCTTTTATTGCCCCATCCCAACTTTTTTGAAATGTGTTGCAGCCATTCATTTCAAAATGAGCAAATATTTGCACAAAACAATAATGTTAACAGTTTAAAGATTAAATATCTTGTCTTTGTGGTGTATTCAGTTGAATATAGGTTGAAGAGGGTTTGAAATCATTGTATTCTGTTTTTAATTATATTTTACACTACGTCCCAACTCAATTGGAACTGGGGTTGTACACTAAAACCCAGAAACTGGTGTATACACAAAATAAATCCAGATGTATCAAAGTGTGCGTACGCATGGATCCAAGCACGTTCTGTTTGTACATCCCACTGAATGTGGAAATGAGCACACATGCAGAAGTACCAAATTCTTCCCTGTCCACATCCTATTTATATATGCTAATGTATTTAAATAGGCAGTGGGACCTGGGATTCCCCTCTCTTTCTGGAATGAGCACAGTAAGAAAATCATCTGTGTGAGCTACAGATGAAGTGGAGATATGCTGGAATATTTTATTTGTTACCGTGTCAATCGGAATAAACAGGAAATGGAAGCAGCAAACACACACTGAAGTTAAAAAAAAAAAATTAGCTGTGATGAAAGTGTGTGACATCATAACATTATGCACCCATTTACTGACAAATGCTGAACACAAGGAGACAATCGGGGGCTTATTAAGATGCCCTGCAGCACTAGTTTCACCATCATGGAACAAAAAGGACATGAATAATAATAACAAAAAAACATATTTAAATGTGCACATGCCTAAATATGCCTGCACTGGCTTTCGTTTGGATAAGTTTGACAAATAAACTACATACTCACTAAGCAGCCACCCATCGCGCACCATGCAAGCTCCTAGCCTGTTCCCAACCCAGCCCAATGCATTTGCGCATCACATATGATTTGAACATTGATGGAATGAAAATGTTTCTTATCAACAAAAACAAATTCACCATGTATTGGTGCCTTTATAGCAATATGTGTGCAGTCAATATCTCCAATTACATTAGGGAAACTGGCTCTTACTGCAAATGGCGAATAATGTTGGAATGTGATGTACCTTTGATCACATTCAGAAGATTGCGTACCACACAGCTGCCATGGCCAGATCAACGCTTTGTTGATCCGGGACATCGTCTGACTACTAGAGAAATGGCAAGACAGCTGGACATAGCACTTTTTCGGCACATTCCACTGTTACAGGAGTTTTTTGTCATGAAAAGACGTGTGGAGAAATTCGCGCCTCGGGACGGAGGTGCAGGGCGCAGAACAAGAAGCAACGCCATGATGAAGCCTCACAGGACATGTTGTGGCATATCCAGCTCGTCCACAATTTCTCGGATAGTCACATGACTGAAAAGCCACCGAAAGCCGTCTGAATCTTCCGAATGGTGCAAGAGCTGGGCATGTTAGGGCTTGTCCTGTGAGACCAACACAGAGGTGATTTCGTCCCACGCCATGAGCGGCTCCGTGGCGAATTTCTCCGCTCCTCTTTCCATTACAAAAATTCCTGTAACAGTGGAATGTGCCGAAAAAGTGCTACGTCCAGCTGTCTTGCCATTTCTCTGGTAGTCAGACGACGTCCCGGATCAACAAAGCGTTCACTTTGGAAATGAAAACAAAACATCAATCAAAACATCCATCCATCCATTTTCGTCTGCTTTATCCGGAGTCGGGTCACGGGGGCAGCAGCTCAAGATAAGCCACCCAGATCTCCTGATCCACACACACCTCCCCCAGCTCCTCCAGGGGAACCCCAAGGCATTCCCAAGCCAGCCGAGAGATGTAGTCCCTCCAGCGTGTCCTGGGTCTTCCCCGGGGCCTCCTCCCAATGGGACATGCCCGGAACACCTCTCCAGCGAGGCATCCAGGGGGCATCCGGAAAAGCCAAAACAAATAACATAAAACCAATAATCTCAAAAGCACAAACATACGCGTAAGAGCCTGCCAACTCCTCCATAGTGAAGGTCCATCAGCTTCAACAGTATGGCCATGTGGGGCATTTCTCTGTACATGATCCAGCGCATTAGGTGCCTGAGTGTTAAGGACCATAGTAGCTTCAGAAGTTCAAGGCGACACGCATGTTTCACATGGCATCAGCTGATAGATGGTTATTTTAGACATGCCTGAGTGGATCATTCTGAAGATGTTTAAGATTTTCATGATTGTTTGCTACATTCTACAACCCCACTATGAGCACACACTGTGATATGCCCCAATTGCATATCCAGTTGTTTTTTATCTTGCAAATGTTGTGAAAGTGTAGGTACACGGACCCACAACAGGGGGCGCAATGAACGGACAATGGAGAAAAGTAAGAACAAGTTTTACTGTTGTGAAAATAGCACAACTGATACAACAATTAGCAATTTGGAGATGTAAGCCGAAATCTGCTGGTGTCTTGTGGGCAGGCCCGAAGGTAGGAGACGCCCGTCCTAGTTGAACCGGAACCACCCAGATCTCCTCTGCCACCGAAACCCAGAAGTACTGGAACCGCCAAGTCCCGAATTCCCAGGTGGCCACTGCCTCCGCTCGTCGGATCCGGTACTGCTGGGGGGAAGGACACAAACACACAGGGTGGGATGCGACCACACCCGGTAGATGAGAGGGGCAAAGCCGCCTCCACCTCTTGTCACACTGAAGCAGGAAAGGTGAGTACTTATCTGAACACAGATATATGTTGCAGAGGTGATTACCTGAAACTCAAGGTGATATCTCGGCACTGAGGTGGAGACGCTGTCCTGCTGATATACCTCCGTACTGAGTGAAGTCAGCTGTGTCCAGTAATGGGTGACAGCTGTCACCCTGGCTGCTCTCATCAGGCGGCGGCGCCCTCTGGTGCCTGGAGCCCGCACTCCAGGCAGGGCGCCCTCTGGTGGTGATGGGCCAGCAGTACCTCCTCTTCAGCGGCCCACACACAACAGCAAAACTTTGTTTTGGCAAGATATGTTAGTCAGTATCTCTGTTTGTTTATTTATTTGTTTTTCATTTTTTGTTTGTTTGTTTGTAATCATTGCTTTTTTAACATTTAACTCACTGTGCAGCACACAGTTTAAATTGTAGACTCTTGCAACTTCACACAAAGCAGCCCTGGCAAGATACCTTTAAGAACCCAAAAGGATCAAGCTAAAGGTCAAAGGTCAAGGTCACAGCAAGGTCAAACACTAAATTCAACAAAGCAACTGTCCTGGTGGGCGGCACAGTGGCTTAGTGGTTAGCACTGTTGCCTCACAGCGAGGAGGTCGTGGGTTCAGTTCCCGTGACCTTTCTGTGTGGAGTTGCATGTTCTCCCTGTGTTTGCGTGGGTTTCCTCCGGGTGCTCCGGTTTCCTCCCACTTCCAAGGACATGCGGGATAGGTGGATTGGAATCTTTAAAATTGTCCGTAGGTGTGTCTGTGGGTATGTCTGTGTTTGTTTGTCTATTTGTGGCCCTGCGACAGACTGATGTCCTGTCCTAGGTGTACTCTGCCTCATGCCCTGTGACTGCTGGGATAGGCTCCAGCCCCCCGTGACCCTTAATTGGACTAAGCGGTAGAAGATGAATGAATGAATGAACTTTCCTGGTCGCAATTTTTGAATTTTGCCTCCAAATGTGGCATGGGCATAGTGACAGGCCTTGCCCATAAGCCATTACCTGGGATAAGTGATTGACCTTGACCTTCAGGGTTTCGTTTGAGGTCAAAGTCACCTAAATAAGGTCAAATTTCAGATTACAGCTAAACATGTTGTGTAATACATCAAATTAATGGGCTTGATAAGGGGATCCAAAAGATAGCAAAGGTTTTAAGTTGTGACGTTGTTTAATTAACTTGCTGTGCAGCACACAGTTTACATCACAGAATTTTGCAATTTCACATATAGCAACCCTAGCAAGGTACCTTTCAGCACACAAAAGGATCAAGCTGAAGGTAAAAGGTCAAGATCACAGCAATGTCAAACACTAAATTCAACGAAACAACTTTCCTTGTCACAATTTTTGAAACTTTGCCTCCAAATTTGAAAAAAGCCATTACCTGGGATAAGTGACTGACTTTGACCTTCAGGGTTTCACTTTAGGTCAGATGTCACATAAATGAGGTCAAACTTCAGATTACAGCAAAACATGTCATGTAATACATCAAATTGAATGGCTTGATGATATGATCCAGAAGATAGCAAAAATTTTAAGTTATGGAGTGTCAAGGATTTTATATAGTTCATGCTTATATTATCATTTATTTCCTTTTATGACTATGTGTACTTTTCCTCTTTGTGAGAAGAGGAGGTTTTAAAAAGAAACTTGTCTGCATTCTTCATGATTGAGCAAACTATTTTTCATTTTGCATAAGTGCCTTATGCTGTTTTTGACAAGCCACAAGGCTCATGTTGCAGGAATGGAAGGTTCCAGCTGCTACCTTGCCTTACTATCTCCCGCATGCAGACATGACTCATGTGTAACCTCTCCCTGACTGTCCTTGTTTGTTTTTTTCTCATGTTGGTGAACTAAATAAAAAGCCGAGCCAGAGGAGGGGATTTTAGGAGAGCTTTAGAGCTGAGCACTTACAAGCTGCTACTGCCCGCTCTTACTCTCCTCCTCTGCGCAGAGCATAAAAGATATATTTGCCTCTCTCTGACTGGTTTCTTTACAGTGTCTGTGCCTCTCATTTCTTTAAAACAGGGTGCAAACCCAACAGTTTTTTCCTGGCGCCCAACGTGGGGCGTCGACAGATCTTCTCGAGTGAACGCACCACTGACAGCGCGCACTGAAGAAAGTCCTGAGGAGTGAATTCTCCATCGGGCCAGTGACCATAGATGTCCACCTCTGCTCGCCGTAGTAGATTGATGATGCCTCCGAACCAAATGAGAGGCGCAACAAATTAACGTAAGTAATTACTGCCTGCCTGTGAGTATAAAATAATGTTAACGTGGGTAATAAAGTGCGGGGGAGGGAGTTAGAGTCTCCGGTCCTGCCGGCACATTTGGCGGAGGGGTTCGAGTCCCCATCCGGAATAAAGTGCGGGGGAGGGAGTTAAAGTCTCCGGTCCTGCCGGCACATTTGGCGGAGGGGTTCGAGTCCCCATCCGGAATAAAGTGCGGGGGAGGGAGTTAGAGTCTCCGGTCCTGCCGGCACATTTGGCGGAGGGGTTCGAGTCCCCATCCGGAATAAAGTGCGGGGGAGGGAGTTAGAGTCTCCGGTCCTGCCGGCACATTTGGTGGAGGGGTTCGAGTCTCCATCCGGCTAAGAAATACAGGAGGAGTAAAAATAAAATTCAGGAGAAGCAGTTAGAGAGACGCAAATTAATTGAATATTCCAAAAGTGAAACTAAGTGTGTTTGTGGTATGAATGTGAGAGAATGGGACTGTGAGTGACTGAAGCACGGACAGCTTGATATCCCATTTTATCAGGGGACAAAAGTGAAGCTGTCATCTGTGAAGTAGGTCATTTTAAGTCCATACGCACCACACTCACATATTCCCGACGAGTCTGCAAAGAGGGGGATTCCAAGGAAGGTCCGCCCCACGGGGTAGAAGCTTGACCTGAACTTTGCAGAGTGAAGGGGAATAGGTGACCAACATGGGAAACATATGTTCAGAAAATAAGCCCCTATTTCAGGGCGACGAAAAATACATGCACAAACGCAATCCGGAAAATCTGAAGTACATAACTAAATGGAATTATGACTGTATACTGTATACTGCAATACTGTAGATAACTCCATCTATCGGAGTTGAGACAAACTGAACAATTATTGAAAACAGAGAACACGTAGTAATGATGTCACCAAAAGATCTACACATAACTATGCTATTCACTCCACAAAAGGATGAAAGGTATGGAGCAGGATTTCTGAAAATTCCATCAGAATTATAGACAGTAGCACACCTATACACAGACAGAAAAACCACCTCTGTGTGTAGTGTAGTGCTGACCCAAAGTGCAGACAAATGGTACAGAGGAAAACCTGAGGCTGTGCCGCATATTTCACTGACAAGGGCAGACACTTAGTCCTGGAAGGACCTTGGAGGAATTGCTAAAATAGCTGAGGAAGCGACTGATTGGCACGAAGCAGATGCAATGTCGGTGTGGGATTTCAGTCCATCCACAGGCTTGTATCGGAAATACATGTTTGTAAGTGCTTGGACAACACCGGTGATACATGAAGTAGATCTGGACGATTGAAATTTAACAACATCTGTGTTGTTGACACAGGAAGATGAGACTTTATTGGCCAAACTGCCTCCTCATCTCTGGGTGAATGCACCCACAGATGTAGGACTGTTGAAAAACATTCCGCCAGTCAAAATTAAGCCATGATCTGATTGGAGACCACGGATCAAACAATATCCGTTAAAACCTGAAGCAGAAAAAGGAATTGAACCGGTTATTGCAGAATTACTGGAAGCAGGAGTCATCAGGGAATGTTTAGATGCATCCTGTAACCATTTACAGATGGACTACATCACTTTGTGGATGGCTCATGTTTCAAGGATCAGAAAGGACAGACATTAACAGGCTATGCAGTTATTCAATTACCAAATACTGTTATTGAAGCAAAACAGATTGATCATTTTAAATCAGCCCAAGCTGCAGAACTCATTGCATTAACCAGAGCTTGTATCTTGGCTAAAGGACAGAAACAGACAGACAGTCTATACAGATAGTCAATATGCATTTTCAACAATTTGGTTCTTTGCAAAACAATAGCAACAGAGAGGTATGATAACCTCTACAGGGAAACCAGTGACCCATGCAGGCTTACTCACAAATTTGCTAGAAGCAGTGACATTACCATCACACCTGGCATTATGTAAAGGCGCAGCCCACACCAGAGGCACAGATTTTGTCTCCAGAGGAAACTGTCTCGCAGACAAAATAGCGAAAGAAGCAGCAGCTGGTCGATATGGCACTTCTTCTATTTACACAGCTCAGACAGACAATGAACCATTAATAAACTCTGACCTTTTACTGGATATGCAAAAACAAGCACCAACACAGGAACGAAATCTGTGGTTGAAAAATGGGGCAACCCCAAACCCCAAAGGACTTTATTGTGTACATAACAAACCCATCCTACCCAAAAGCTTATTCAAAGTAGCTGCAATTGCGACACATGGATCAACACATGTGTCGACAGGGGGGATGGTACATATGGTAGACCAACATTTTACTACCTATGGATTTAATTTATACTCAAAACATTTTTGTAAAGCCTGTGTTACCTGATTGAAACACAACCCACAGGGAAATATAAGACCCCGGAGAGGGCAATTCCCAAAACCACAGTATCCTTTTCAAATTGTTCATATGGACTTTATTGAACTAAATCAATGTGGACCTTATCAATACTGTCTAGTATTAATTGATGGTTTTTCAAAATGGGTAGAAATCGTTCCATCACAAAAAGCAGATGCTTTAACAGTAGCAAAAGCACTGTGTAAGACAATTATTCCATATTATGGAATACCAGAGACATTGTACAGTGATAATGGAACACATTTTGTAAATGAAGTTGTACAAAGAGTAGCAGAACACATGAAAATTAAGTTAAAACATCATTGTGCTTACCACCCACAAAGTGCAGGATTAGTGGAAAGGACAAATGGCACAATAAAAACAAGATTAAGGAAATGTATGGAAGAGACAAAGCGAACCTGGATTGAATGTTAGTACCTAGTAAAATTGTATATGAGAATACAATATCGTCTACCAATTTTTGACATGGATACTAAAACAGCAGATGAGGAACAAACATTAGCAGATTTTATGAAAAAAGACATTAACACAAAAAGAGATAACTCAAACACATTTACTGCCGGATGATTCTGATCTTCCACAGGACGGCCTTCCAGTAGTCCAACCAGGAGACTGGGTGTTCATCAGAGTGATTAAGAGGAAGAACTGGTCCAGTCCTCATTGGGAAGGTCCATACCAAGTGCTGTTAACAACACCAACTGCAGTAAAGATAGCGAAGAGATCAACGTGGATACATCTAAATCACTGTAAGATACAGCGTGTGTTGGCTGCCTCCACAGTGTAAAGGGAAGTCTGGCTACAAAGGGAGTCTATTTAATTAGCAATAGATTGTCTCAATGCCAGTGAAGCAGGGAGATCCTTGCACTATTAGGTGAGGTTGGTCAACAGCACTGTATCCTAGCGATCATGACTGAACTACAGCAGACCCCGGAGCGGCGTGCTCAGCGCCGCCGTTGCCGGACTGTTGGTAGGGCAGCCGGTTGCGCTGTGACCTTAGTGTGTTTCGTGCTCCTCGGATTCCTGGCCTGGTGGTTGACCCAAGAATTGAAGCTCACTGTGGACCGAGCCAGAGAACAACGGAAGCAATGTCAGAAGAGGTTTAGTCATAATGTGAATGAGACAGATGGACACCCTTATATATACCATACTAATTCGTGGTACAGATATGTTCATTTATTGGCTATGGAATTACATGTTACTAATTGTTATGTTTTTTCGCATATGCCTATATCCTCAACACACCCAGCTCTGACGGCTAAACCGTACCCTGCTAGGGTGACAGAATGTCTTATTATACGGATGCATAATCAAACTGTATTTCAGGGACAACAGTTCTCAGCTAATCTGACAAGACGTAATACCACTTGTCTCAATGCAACCATTTTTTATGATAGGGACTTCAACAGAAGATGTACAAGCGTGCCCAAGTGCTGCTCCATTAACTAGACTGAAGGGAAATGCAAAAATATCATCACACGTTAAATTGTCATCACAACGGCCATTCCCGATTTGCTTTTACAGGACAGGGAATAAAACTGTAGGTAAAATTAGGAAACGTCTGTGTACCCAAACTTATGTTTTATCAAATGATTTAAGCCTAACCAAAACATATTATGAGGATGGTACTTACCTTCATCGCATTGGACGTGGATGTAATCATACAGGCTCCTGTCCATGGGGAATGGATGAATCGTGTGCTTATGTTAGTAAGTTTTTGCTACCACCTATAAATGGTACTCCGGTGTATGATGACATCTATTGGCTTTGTGGTTCCAGGCTGTACATGAGTCTCCCACCAAATTGGGGTGGTGTGTGTGCACCTACCCAGGTGACTGACCATACATATGTGGTAGTGCCAAGGACCTCCACAGAGAAGAATGGCAGCACCAGACGGAGGAGATCGATATACCCAGATGTGTTGCTCACATGTGGGGCTCGGATGTACCGGAGGACGAAAAATTGTGGTCTGTAGGAGATAAAATAGCACATTCACTGTTCCCCTGGATAGGAGTGGTAAAAAATTCATAAATGATTGAAACTCTGAATTATCGATTGGGACTGTTCATGAATGTAACTGAGAAAATAGTAGCAGCTCAAAATACTGAAATAGATGCTTTACGTACCATGGTGATGCAAAATCGCATGGTTTTAGACTTGCTTACTGGTTCACAGGGAGGAGTTTGTGTTCTGCTGAACACAACATGCTGTACTTTCATCCCAGACTCCATTCATTCAGTGGATGTGCAGGATGCATTGGAAGAGCTGAATAAACTTCGTGATGCAATGCATAAAGACACCCTAGCCGTGAACCGGTGGAATCCCTGGTCCTGGTTGACTTCAGGACCATGGTGGCAGTTACTATTGAAAATGATGACACCAGTTATTATAGTCCTAATTCTAACTGGACTTTGCATGTGTTGTGTGATCCCTTGTATCAAAACAATGGTTCAAATGGTTTCAAATATATTTGTGCAATGTAATCTGGCTTTCCAACAAACTATGCCAAAATATCAAGCATTGAAACAGTCAGACCTTAGTGGAGAAAACTATAATGACTGTGTTGAGAATTATGATGATATTGAAAAGCCCATAATTCCAGTTTAAGCTTGAACTGTTGGCGTGATGAGTTAACACACTCTTAGCCTATGAAGCTTTAGCTGAAAATGTAATAAGACAAGTGGTTAAAGTGGACAAATTTTCTATTGAAGTGTGTTTTGGACATGACAAACTTATGTAAATAAACGATAAACATGGTGTCATTTATTATGGAGTTCCACAAGGTTCTGTCTTAGGACCAATTTTATTCACTTTATACATGCTTCCCTTAGGCAGTATTATTAGAAAGCACTGCTTAAATTTTCATTGTTATGCAGATGATACCCAGCTTTATCTATCCATGAAGCCAGAGGACACACACAAATTAGTTAAACTGCAGGAACGTCTTACAGACATAAAGACATGGAAGACCTCTAATTTCCTGCTTTTAAATTCAGATAAAACTGAAGTTATTGTACTTAGCCCCACAAATCTTAGAAACATGGTGTCTAAACAGATCCTTACTCTGGATGGCATTACCCTGACCTCTAGTTATACTGTGAGAAATCTTGGAGTCATTTTTGATCAGGATATGTCCTTCAATGCGCATATTAAGCAAATATGTAGGACTGCTTTTTTACATTTGCGCAATATCTCTAAAATTAGAAAGGTCTTGTCTCAGAGTGATGCTGAAAAACTAATTCATGCATTTATTTCCTCTAGGCTGGACTATTGTAATTCATTATTATCAGGTTGTCCTAAAAGTTCCCTGAAAAGTCTTCAGTTAATTCAAAATGCTGCAGCTAGAGTACTGACAGGGACTAAAAGGAGAGAGCATATCTCACCCATATTGGCCTCTCTTCATTGGTTTCCTGTTAATTCTAGAATAGAATTTAAAATTCTTCTTCTTACTTATAAGGTTTTGAATAATCAGGTCCCATCTTATCTTTGACCTCTTAGTACCATATCACCCCAATAGAGCGCTTCTCTCTCAGACTGCAGGCTTACTTGTAGTTCCTAGGGTTTGTAAGAGTAGAATGGGAGGCAGAGCCTTCAGCTTTCAGGCTCCTCTCCTGTGGAACCAGCTCCCAATTCAGATCAGGGAGACAGACACCCTCTCTACTTTTAAGATTAGGCTTAAAACTTTCCTTTTTGCTAAAGCTTATAGTTAGGGCTGGATCAGGTGACCCTGAACCATCCCTTAGTTATGCTGCTATAGACTTAGACTGCTGGGGGGTTCCCATGATGCGCTGAGTGTTTCTTTCTCTTTTTGCTCTGTATGCACCACTCTGCATTTAATCATTAGTGATCGATCTCTGCTCTCTTCCACAGCATGTCTTTTTCCTGATTCTCTCCCCTCAGCCCCAACCAGTCCCAGCAGAAGACTGCCCCTCCCTGAGCCTGGTTCTGCTGGAGGTTTCTTCATGTTAAAAGGGAGTTTTTCCTTCCCACTGTCGCCAAGTGCTTGCTCATAGGGGGTCGTTTTGACCGTTGGGGTTTTTCTGTAATTATTGTATGGCTTTTGCCTTGCAATATAAAGTGCCTTGTGGCAACTGTTGTTGTGATTTGGCGCTATATAAATAAAATTGATTTTAATTGATTTGATTTTTGATTTGATGACGTCATCGTGAAAAAAACATGCAAAATTTTGATCTTTAAGGGTTTCGTTAACTCGCTCTGCAGCACACAGTTTACATCGCAGACTTTTGGAACTTCACATATAGCAACCCTAGCAAGGTACCTTTCAGCTCCAAAATGATCAAGCTCAAGGTCAAAGGTCAAGGTCACGGCAAGGTCAAACACTAAATTCAACGAAACAACTTTCCTGATCGCAATTTTTGAACTTTTGCTTCCAAATTTGGCAAGGACACAGTGACTGGCCTTACCCATAAGCAATTACCTGGGAGAAGCGATTGACCTTGACCTTCAGGGTTTCACTTGAAGTCAAATATCACCTAATTAAGGCCAAACTTAAGATTACAATAAAACATGTCGTGTTATACATCAAATTATAGGGCTCGATGAGAGGATCCAGAATATAGCAAAGGTTTTGATGTCATCTGATGACATCATAAGCGTCTATATCATCATTGCAGACTCTTTTAAGTTCACATATATCAGTCCTATGGAGCTACCTTTCAGCACACAAAAGGACCAAGGTGACAGGTCAAGGTCACAGGTCAACCACTAAAATCACCAAAAAACTTTGCTGCTCACAATTTGTTCGGTTTTTTTGCCTCCAAATTTGGGATGAATATAGTATGTTCCCTTGCCCGTCAGTCCCTCTTCATCATGATTGTTCCTCATGGTAGTCTCTGTTGTTCATCTTTTGGCAGGATATCAGTCACTCTCATGGTGACAGTTTTCTTTTCTTTTTTGTTGTTACTGTCGTAATTAATCGGGTGCAAAAATGGGCAAATGGAGATATATATCAACCAATAATTAGATGCAAAAAGACATTAATAACACTAATCACACACTCTAATCTTAACAGAAGAAAAATGCTCACTCGGTTTGTACCATTGTGCATGCCAGTGTGCACTACAGCAAAATTGTAGTTTAAACAGACTGAACAACTTTTCACTTTCCTTAAAGTGTCGTAAAATTGACAGGTTTTGGGGCTTCATTCATTCTGGAATTTGCATGTGAGATGTGGCTCAACAGCCAGTTAATGCAGCTGCACCTCACATGCAAGACTCCTGCATGGCGGTCAGGGGAGAATATTTACACATCGGAAATGTTAATACCACCGTCACAATAGATGTGCCACAAATTGTTTTTTTTTTAATTTTTTTATTAGGCCTAATTCATCTTCATTCGTGCTCATTCTTGCTAAGTGTTACGGGGAACCTAAAGGTCAAAATATTCACATAGGTGTTAATGCAGTTAATTCCAGTATTATGTATCTGATCTTGCATGCTCACTTGCCCTGTCGAGGCAGATCCATTTCCTAACCAGAAAGCTCTTCCACACCTTCACTTGAGTCTGTATGATACCACATCACTGATGAATGACACTTTGATTGCTTCATATTTTGGTAGGACTAGAACACGACCCTGAATAACGAATTGGGTAAACCCAACCTCTTTGTGCACAATGCTCACCTTTGCCCTCAGTTTACACTTACAAGATACCACCAGGGACTTGACATGCATCAAATGGATTTGCATTCTCTGTTTCAAGTGGCAAATGTTCAAAATTAATAAAATAAAAAAATAAATAAATAATCAAATCTCACCATACAGACGGATCAATGGTGCAGAGAGAGTGCTTTTGACTATAAGACACACCAGTACTTTGTTTGGGTATACAGGCAGCAATAAATATATAAAAAAGTTTCTAGATCTCCATGATGATGACTGAATGAATTTCTTTTGTTATTGTGCCACAAAATGAATCCATACATGTGGTTTTTGTCATTGTTCCTGTACACTGAAGCAAAGACTGGTGTAGTACACAGACAAGAACTTTTCCTTTGAGGCAACAGCCCTCAAACATCTAAGGTCAATTCAACATGGCAATAAGTGGGGAATTATTGTGGAAGCAATCCTGATTTGAGCCCTTTAGGTTTCTTGCAGCAGCTTGTTTGCAGTCGTACTTGCTGAGGATTGACCTTGGCTCTTGTCAACCTTGAACAGGTTTCCAACTCAAGTCATGTCCCTTCCAACGCCTCCATCCATTTGTGAATCTTTGGGGGGCTGAGGAGGTCAAATCTCTTCTTATACCGTCAAGCCCCTTGCCTGGATTCTCACTCTGCCAGCTTCACTTACCATCTCCTGCCCTGTCTGCGATCTGCAGCTACCTCCACCCGACCCCGAAACACAGCAGAGCACTACAAGACACATTTCCCTCTCAGCTAGCAAGAAGGGTTGTGTTATTTTCCACTATCTGTGCTTTCCTCTCTATTTTTTTTTCTGAACTGTCTGCTCAAATTGCATTACAGCTGTGTGCAATAAGACTTCCAGCCATTGCAAAGGATCAGCTTCTATTAGGGCACCTATTATCATCTCAAATCAGTCGCATTTTAGCATTTAAGTGTCGAAAGTTCACAGTGAATTTTCCAGGACCATGCCTCAAGGTGCAGAAAGGCACATCAGGCAGCCACCGATAACATGTGCTCTTATTTCCCCTGCCTCTCCAACATGCTGACTGTAGAATTACACGAGATTTCACAGGGCCAGAGCTGCGTGTGATGAAATGCTTGCTGAAAGTTCCTGGCACGAGCAATAAATGTTCACAATGCTTAGCAAGTGTTGCATTGTGCAACAACTATTTATCTCATCACCAGTCGCTTTTGTCTCCTAGGCAGCACTTGGGCCTTCTTATGATCTTCTGAGCAATTTGCAGTGAAACCAACCCCTCCTACACCCCCTGTGTCCACACATACTCCCCGGCCCTCCAACACCACCTCAGGCTGTTCGTCTCTAATGAAAGAGAAGCTAACATGCAGACAGTCGGGATCACACACTAAGAAGCCTGCCCTACATCGCACTTTTTCTTCCACCAAGTACTTCACAAGATGTCACTATTGTTATTGAAAGTGATTAAAGTTAGAAGAAGTGAGTGCCACAGAACATTGCAATCATAAACGAAAAACAGCATCAGTAGTGCAGTGACATACAGTAGTGTTCAGAATAATAGTGGTGCTATGTGACTAAAAAGATTAATCCAGGTTTTGAGTATATTTCTTATTGTTACATGGGAAACAAGGTACCAGTAGATTCAGTAGATTCTCAGAAATCCAACAAGACCAAGCATTCATGATATGCACACTCTTAAGGCTATGAAATTGGGCTATTTGTAAAAAAAAAAAAAAAAAAGTAGAAAAGGGGGTGTTCACAATGATAGTAGTTAGCATAGTTTGATTAAAAAGTTGATTGGAGAGGGGAAAACGTATACGCAGGTGCAAAAAATTATAGGCCGTTCATCTACAATGATCTCCAATGCTTTAAAATTGACAAAAAAAAAAAAAACAGACGCGTGGAAGAAAACGGAAAACAACCATCAAAATGGATAGAAGAATAACCAGAATGGCAAAGGCTCACCCATTGATCAGCTCCAGGATGATCAAAGACAGTCTGGAGTTACCTGTAAGTGCTGTGACAGTTAGAAGACGTCTGTGTGAAGCTAATTTATTTGCAAGAATCCCCCACAAAGTCCCTCTGTTAAATAAAAGACATGTGCACAAGAGGTTACAATTTGCCAACAAACAGATCAACTGGCCTAAAGAGAAATGGAGGAATATTTTGTGGACTGATGAGAGTAAAATTGTTCTTTTTGGGTCCAAGGGCTGCAGACAGTTTGTGAGACGACCCCCAAACTCTGAATTCAAGCCACAGTTCACAGTGAAGACAGTGAAGCATGGTGGTGCAAGCATCATGATATGGGCATGTTTCTCCTACTATGGTGTTGGGCCTATATATTGCATACCAGGTATATGACCTCCAAGGGTTAAACATGGAAGTCTGAAAGAAATAATCATTGGAGATGTATTTAATAATAAATGATAAGGCAAGCCACAGGCTGCAAACATTCACCCTGTAGGTCGACTCTAAGCTTGAGACGTGTGATCTGGGCATTAGCTCGCTGTGTCAAATGCGCATCATGTATATTGAGTACTTTGTTCCATCACTAATCACTATATCTGTTTGGTGTATTAAAATACACTCCACATATCTAATGCATTGGCATAATGGCTTCACACGATCCTTCTCTCTTTCTCAGACACACACACACACACACACACAATTAATTGAGATTTTTCTACACAAGGACATGCAGAGCCTGAAGCCAGTGCTTAATTGCATGAGCTATCATTACAAAGAAAACCAACAATTTTTAAAATACGCCGAGCACCTTTCATCTTCACCCTCCCTTAATGGCACCAGTAAGAGGTGTCTGGAAGGGAGTTTGATATCGTCAAATTATCTAAACACTGCCAGCGGGTGCTTCATGATCAGTGCCAATGATGTAAATAGTTTTGGACACAGCAGAGTGCTGCACCACCACTGTCCTCTCACCATCTCCCGTCCAATAGACACTCAGATGTGACCCCTGTGCTATGTTTGCCTGTTTTGCCAATGGTGATGAGCAGACAAACAAAGTGGAATCACAGACATCAACACAAATCTCTCTCCAGTTCCCCACCACCTTTGTCTCCGTTTGCTTTTGAAAAGCCATTTGAAGACTGGTGTTGGAACCAAACTCTTACTTGTCTCTGTCTTTGTGGAACAGTGAGGATGCGCTTGTCTCCTCCTTCCCGACTGAAGTGCTGCCCTCAGCCCTTAGGGATATGATATAATGAGGATCTCTATGCCTGCAGACTGTCTTATTTCAATTGTAAATGCTGCGTACACCCTGCACTTTGGACCAGTGATGGTTGCATTATGGGCAGCGCTCGCTATGTGACAGTCCATCATGTCCACACAATGTGCCACTTTACTTCTCTGTCACTGCTGTCTCATGCAATTTATTCTTCACAGACTGTGCTACTGCAGCACGCTTTAAGATTATCCTGCTTTGAGAAAATATTAACAAATTGAATTTGGAACTTAAGCACTTATGGCACATGGCGTGCTAATCTCTTCAACTTTGCAAGTTATTTTTTATGGAGCACATTATGTTATGGTTTGTGGTGGCTTGACCCTGAAAGTTGTAGGAGGCAAATGCAGACTCACAGACACAGGTGTTGGAGTAAGAAAAAATAACTTTATCTGGTAAGCTGGCAATAGGTTCGGTACACAGGAAATCAGTCAAAGTAGTGAGGTACAGGCAGGTAGCAAGCTGAGGCGGAGTCCAAAAAACAAGCACAGTTCCAAATACACGGCGGCAGGAGTTCACAGGGCTGAGGCAGAGGCAAAGTAAAAAATGAGCAGAGTTCAGGGATAAGACGAGGCAGAAGTCGGTAACACAGGCAAGGTCAGAAATATTACGAGGCAAAACAGGACAAAGGCTTGAGGCTGGAAAGTGCAACATGCAACAATATGGTGAGGGACTGTGAAACAGTGAGGGCTTAAATACTAGTGGAATAATCAGAGTGTGAAATGAGAAACAGGTGTGCAGAGAGTGCTGGAAGGGGGCGTGACCAGGGAAGACAAAGGTAAGTGCAAGAGAGTGCAGTAAGGCAAAAGCAAAGTGAACTGGAGCAAGATAATTAAATGACAGAAAAACCAACGGTGCAAAATGTGACGTGCTTGACTCACACGAACAAAACAGAGGGGGCGAAACTAAAACTAAGGTGGCGAGTCGAGGAGTGGAAAACCAGTGATAACTAAAAAGAGAGGACATGACACAGGAAGTGAATACACTAAACATGACAAAACAAACTATTGACAGAATAGGAAATAAATGATGAACAAATCAAAACCAGGGACTAGGTAATGCAATGAATGACTAAACCATAAATAAATGATACACAGAATAAAACCGGTAACAGAAGCATTACACAAAATACAGAAACGAACAGAACCAAACCAAGACTTACATGACAACATATAATAATATAAAAAGTAAAACTATAAAACCCTCAGTGGAAGCCTAGACCAAATAAGGGGAAAACCCAGACATGAACCCCAGGCTGGGGCAGATCCTGACACATTAGCCACTTTTCATGATTTATGTCATAAAAGGATTTTTAGGCGTCACTAAATTCATATTCTACAGTGTACAATGGTTTAAAATCATATGTCACCAATATCATAAAATTTTCCTTATCTGGAAAAAAAAGCTGAATTTTGAACCACGTGGGTTAAAGCTGTAATAAGACAAGTCACTTACAAATCTTAATATTAGCTAAATGGAGATGAAGAGCCACTGTAAATCTGCAGTTGTGACTGAAAGTGTAAAACAACCAAAAACACCCAACAACATAAAATGGAGACAAAACGACAACAATGAACACAACAAATAAACACAGGCCAACAGAGATGTTGGGAAGAACAACGAACATATTTAACATGAAGGTTTTGCTGGAAATCTGCCAGACAAGTAAAACAACACTGACAGAAGTCTGCTGTGTCACTTCAAAGTAGAGGTGGGCGGATCGATCCTAATACCGATAATATCGATACCAACACTGGTATTGATATTGAACGATCCTCATGTAAAAAGATCGATACTCAAGCTTTTTTTGTCTCCCGCACGCACTGACTGCTGCGCACGCAGATTCATCAAAGTTATCAAAGTCACATAACACGGAGCAGCGCACCCTTGTATTGTGGTTTGTCAGCCCTCTACCTCAGGAGATTTTGTTTTAAGTTGTGTTGAGTGATTTTTTTTTTAAACAAAAATTTTGATTGTGATAATAAAGTATTTTGTTGTCATGTACAATGGTTGGTGAAATTCTATCCTAGGTCTTTTGGATCCTTTGGATCTATGAAGCTTAAATATGAAAAAGTATCGTTATCGATATCGGCGATACTGGGCCTGTATTTACTTGGTATCGGATCAATACCAAAATTGCCGGTATCTCCCACCTCTACTTCAAAGTATGAATGTTGGTTACAGTTACCATGTTTTTACTTGATTTTCCAAAATATGTCAGCAGAGAGCTGAATGTTTTATCGTAACGTAATATACAAATAATTTATGTTTATGAGTGCAATGGTAAGAATATTTCATGAGGTGAAAGATGGAATGTTCCATTAAATGAGGCATTACCATTGAACAAATGAAAAAAAACATTCATTATTTGTTTTATATAACACCTAAAAAAATCCTTGTCATTTGATATTTAATTAATTTATTAACAAGAGAAAAGGGACTTACCCAGCTAACAAAATAAAATTCCGAAAATGTTATCAGAACGTTTGTCAAATATTATCAGAACATTAGCTGTAAAGTTCCCGGAACATTTCTTTCTGGTTCCCACAATGTTTGATAGTAACGTTAGCACAAACATTTTGAGAACATTAGGCCAAACATTGTCAGAACGTTTGTGCTTGAACTTTATGAAGGTAAAGTAAGTCCCTTCGACTGCTCCTTTGTTTTCTTTAGGGGTCACCACAGTAGATCCAAGGTGGGTCTGCATGATGATTTAGCAGAAGTTTTATACCAGATACCCTTCCTGACGCAACTCCACATTACATGGAGACGTGGAAGGGTTGAGGTTTGAACCGGAAACCTTCCACACTGAAACCAAGCGCACTAAACACTGGTCACCACCCCTGCACACACACACACACACACACACACACACACACACACACATATATATATATATATATATATGTTCATTTTCTCAAGCCTTGAGGGGATTTATTGGCCATGTTGGCCAAAGCTTCTCTCACCTTGGCCCATGTCCCTGCAGCAGGAGGGGGAGACGTGCTGGAGCACTCATACGGCTCCACTGGCATAACCACCATACGCTGCTACCAGGAATATTCCTCTCCAGTGTGCGCGCTCTGCAAAATAAAGTGGACAAACTCCAGCTACTGCTGGGGAAAAGCAGAGATTTCACCATGTCTGCTGTTTTGAGCTTCATGGAGACTCTGTGGATCAATACCGGACTCTGAGCTGCAGCTGGCAGGCTTCCAACTTTTCAGAGTGGACCGAGACGCAGGACTCTCCAGCAAAATGAAGGGTGGTGGAATCTGTTTTTACAGCAACAGTGGCTGGTGTAATGATGTGACAGTGATTCAGCAACACTGTTCTCCTGATCTGGAAACTTTATTAACTGCAAACCATTCTACTCACCCCGTGAGTGTACCTCATTCATTCTGGCTGGTGTTTACATCCCACCAATGGCTAACGTGCACAAGGCGCAACGCACGCTCACCAACCAGATACTGCATGTGGAACAGACTAGTAATCCGGACTCTTTATTTATTGTCTTGGGTGTCTTTAAAAAAGTAATCTCAAATACATACAGCTCATCAAATGAGAGGACAGAACCAGAGAGGACTCAACCAGAGAAGACAGAATTGTGGATCACTGTTACATAGCTATGAACAATGCTTATCATGCTGTCTCCCGTGCCACTCTGGGCCACTCTGACCATGCCATGGTTCACCTGATTCCTGCTGACAGGCAGAAACTAAAGCTCTGCAAACCTGTAGCGAGGACATCTAAACTAGGGAGCAGTGAGGCTGTGGAGGATCTTCAAGCATGTTTAGAAAAAACAGACTGGGATGTGCTCAAGACTGCCACCAACATTCTGGATGAGTACACAGATGCTGTGACTTCATATATCAGCTTCTGTGAGGACTGCTGCATTCATCACAAACCACAGTGAGGTATAACAATGACAAACCCTGGCTTTCAAGAGTGGGGATAAGGCCAGGTTTAAAGAGTCAAAGTACACATATGGGAAGGCAGTCAGGGAAGCTAAATGGCTGGACTCTGAGTAACAACAACATCAATTCTCAGTCAATGGAGCTCAGTGTCCTCAAGACAATGGAGATGGTTGTTGATTTCAGAAAGAACCCAGTCCCGGCCAGCCCCATCACCTTGTGTGACTCCACAGTCGCCATTGTGGAGTCCTTCAGTTACCTGGGGATCACCATCACCTAGGACCTTATGTGGGAGCTGAATGTCAGCTCTCTAATGAACACAGCACAACAGAGGATTTACTTTCTGCAGCAGCTAAGGAAGTTCAACCTGCCAAAAACAATGATGGTGAACTTCTACGCTGCCATCATTGAGTCCATCATCTCCTCCACATCACTGCCTGGTACACTGCTGCCACAGCTAAGGACAGGTGCAGACTGCAGCGTATCATCCACGCAGCAGAGAGGGTGATCAACTACAATCTGCCATCCCTATAGGACCTGAACACCACCAGGGACCTGAGGCGAGCAAGGAAGACAGTGGCTGATCCCTCTCACCTAGGACACAAACTTTTTGTCACCCTCCCCTCTGGCAGATGGCTGAGGTCCATCAGGACCGAAAAATCAAAACACAGAAACAGCTCCTTTCCGTCCACAACTAGACTTATAAATAATGCCAGAGATGCCCTCACTCCCACAAAGTGCAGATTGATCATCCCTGCACTGAAAGATACTGTACATGTGCATGCCTTTGCACAGCCCTGTTACACTATGTTATATATTTATTTGACAATGAACATAGGTTGGGCAGCACGGTGGCTTAGTGGTTAGCACTGTTGCCTCACAGTGAGAAGGTCATGGGTTCAATTCCCACCTGTGGCCTTTCTGTGTGGAGTTTGCATGTTCTCCCCGTGTTTGCATGGGTTTCCTCCTGGTGCTCTGGTTTCCTTCCACATCCAAAGATGTGCGGGTTAGATGGATTGGAATTAAATTGTCCGTAGGTGTGCGAGTGGGTGTGACTGTGTTTGTTTGTCTGTTTGTGGCCCTGTGACAGACTGGCGTCCTGTCCTGGTTGTACCCCGCCTCACGTTCTATGACTGCTGGGATAGGCTGCAGCCCCCCGCAACCCTTAATTGGACTAAGCAGTTGAAGATGAGTGTGTGTGAGTGTGTGAACATAGGTTTGCCTATCTGACTCCTTTACTTCTTACAGAAGTATTTTTTTCCTTTTCTTTTTATTGCTGTTTATGTACCAATGACACCAGATCAAATTCATTGTATGTGAGAACTTGGCAATAAATTTGATTCTGATTCAGAAATCAAGGTGCTAGACTCTGCAGGAAGAGTAGAGTGGCACAGATCCAAGATGTTTGAACTGCAGTGTGACGTTTCCACAGTTAGTGATGATCTGGGGTGCCAAGATATTTGATCTGGGGTGCCAGGATATTTGAGAGCACTTCATGCACTTCCATGTGTTGACAAGCTTAAGTGAGTTGCTGATTTCCTTTTCCAGCAGGACTTGCCATCTACCCACACTGCCAAAATATGAGTACTAGTGGTTTTTTGACCATAGTATTACTGTACTGAAATGGACAGGCAACTCTTTTCTTGTGCGCATATGCTGAACAAGTGGGAGAACGCATTTGGAGCCATCTACAAAGGTAATTATTTGTAATGGCTTGGTAAAACAGCTGTATGTTCTTTCCTTCTTGTGTGCAGCTGTATGTTCATAATAGATTTGACATCTCGTTATAATTGTGCAGACGAGCTGCGCAATCATGCGGTGTTCACTTCTTTACTCGGCTGCACGTAGTGTTGGCAAGTAGATCGTGCAACGTTCACTACCACTTCACCTTTGTTGCATAACATTTATGTGTGATTTTTTTGAACCTTTCAAAATTCTCTTTGCGCAATTGCATGCGCCAGCGCATGTTCAGTCTACGCCTGTTAGCAATGACTTTACTCTCCTTCATGACACAGTGCATGCCAGTGTGTGCATCAAAGTTGTACAAGTGTCAGGGGGCCTTAAAATGAGAGACACAAGACCCAGAAATACAAATTAAAATTACACTGCAATATTGCTTTGAATACAAGATAATCTTAATTACAAGACAATAATCTGCCTCTACTGGTGGTTGGCTCTCACTGCGGTATTGTATCACTTCCTGTTCCGGAGCACAGCAGTGTTTTTCTGTATCTGTTAGCTGTTTAATCTGCGCAGTTAGATTGATCTAGTTAACTAGATAACGATTTGTTTCACAGTGTAATCTTCACGTGCCTTAACTAAAGCACTCCCTCTGCTGAATCACCTCTAAATTATTTACACATTATTCACTTTGTGTGTTTTTAGCAATCCGCTAGCTTAGCGCAGCTACTAGCTCTTAGCCGGTTTAGCATGGCGGCTTCTCCTGTCTCTCCCGCACTTTTCTGCTCTGGGTGTGAAATGTTTAGTTATTCCTCGGCCTCCTTTAGCAGTAATGGTACTTGTAATAAGTGTAGCTTATTCGTAGCTTTGGAGGCCAGGCTGGGCGAATTGGAGACTCGGCTCCGCACCGTGGAAAATTCTACAGCTAGCCAGGCCCCTGTAGGAAGCAGAGTTGTAGTCTTACACACCTCTCTGCAGCTTCTCTCCCCCTGCCATCCCCTCATTACCCCATCCCGTAGAGACGGTGTCTGCTCCCAGACCACCAATAACCAGTAAAAATCTATTTAAGCATAAAAATTCAAAAAGAAAAATAATATAGCACCTTCAGCTGCACCACAGACTAAAACAGTTAAATGTGGTCTATTAAACATTAGATCTCTCTCTTCTAAGTCCCTGTTAGCAAATGATATAATAATTGATCAACATATTGATTTATTCTGCCTTACAGAAACCTGGTTACAGCAGAATGAATATGCTTTCAGAAAGCGCTGTAACTAGGTTTAAGGATATGATTCCTTCTTTATGTTCTCCAATGCCATATACCAACACAGGGCAGAGTAGCTACCTAAACTCTGTGAGTGAGATAGATTATCTCGTCAATAGTTTTATATCCTCATTGAGGACAACTTTGGATGCTGTAGCTCCTCTGAAAAAGAGAGCCTTAAATCAGAAGTGCCTGACTCCGTGGTATAACTCACAAACTCGCAGCTTAAAGCAGATAACCCATAAGTTGGCGAGGAAATGGCGTCTCACTAATTTAGAAGATCTTCACTTAGCCTGAAAAAGAGTCTGTTGCTCTATAAAAAAAGCCCTCCGTAAAGCTAGGACATCTTACTACTCATCACTAATTGAAGAAAATAAGAACAACCCCAGGTTTCTTTTCAGCACTGTAGCCAGGCTGACAAAGAGTCAGAGCTCTATTGAGCCGAGTATTCCTTTAACTTTAACTAGTAATGACTTCATTACTTTCTTTGCTAATAAAATTTTAACTATTAGAGAAAAAATTACTTCCTCAAAACCATCAACATGTCTATTAGACCCCATTCCTACCAGGCTGCTCAAGGAAGCCCTACCATTAATTAATGCTTCGATCTTAAATATGATCAATCTATCTTTATTAGTTGGCTATGTACCACAGGCTTTTAAGGTGGCAGTAATTAAACCATTACTTAAAAAGCCATCACTTGACCCAGCTATCTTAGCTAATTATAGGCCAATCTCCAACCTTCCTTTTCTCTCAAAAATTCTTGAAAGGGTAGTTGTAAAACAGCTACCTGATCATTTGCATTTTATTACAGAGATTAGAGCATGCCATAGGTATTAAAGGCACTGCGCTGCGGTGGTTTGAATCATATTTATCTAATAGATTACAATTTGTTCATGTAAATGGGGAATCTTCTTCACAGACTAAGGTTAATTATGGAGTTCCATAAGGTTCTGTGCTAGGACCAATTTTATTCACTTTATACATGCTTCCCTTAGGCAGTATTATTAGACGGTATTGCTTAAATTTCATTGTTACTCAGATGATACCCAGCTTTATCTATCCATGAAGCCAGAGGACACACACCAATTAGCTAAACTGCAGGATTGTCTTACAGACATAAAGACATGGATGACCTCTAATTTCCTGCTTTTAAACTCAGATAAAACTGAAGTTATTGTACTTGGCCCCACAAATCTTAGAAACATGGTGTCTAACCAGATCCTTACTCTGGATGGCATTACCCTGACCTCTAGTAATACTGTGAGAAATCTTGGAGTCATTTTTGATCAGGATATGTCATTCAAAGCGCATATTAAACAAATATGTAGGACTGCTTTTTTGCATTTGCGCAATATCTCTAAAATTAGAAAGGTCTTGTCTCAGAGTGATGCTGAAAAACTAATCCATGCATTTATTTCCTCTAGGCTGGACTATTGTAATTCATTATTATCAGGTTGTCCTAAAAGTTCCCTGAAAAGCCTTCAGTTAATTCAAAATGCTGCAGCTAGAGTACTAACGGGGACTAGAAGGAGAGAGCATATCTCACCCATATTGGCCTCTCTTCATTGGCTTCCTGTTAATTCTAGAATAGAATTTAAAATTCTTCTTCTTACTTATAAGGTTTTGAATAATCAGGTCCCATCTTATCTTAGGGACCTCGTAGTACCGTATCACCCCAATAGAGCGCTTCGCTCTCAGACTGCAGGCTTACTTGTAGTTCCTAGGGTTTGTAAGAGTAGAATGGGAGGCAGAGCCTTCAGCTTTCAGGCTCCTCTCCTGTGGAACCAGCTCCCAATTCAGATCAGGGAGACAGACACCCTCTCTACTTTTAAGATTAGGCTTAAAACTTTCCTTTTTGCTAAAGCTTATAGTTAGGGCTGGATCAGGTGACCCTGAACCATCCCTTAGTTATACTTAGACTGCTGGGGGGTTTCCCATGATGCACTGAGTGTTTCTTTCTCTTTTTGCTCTGTATGCACCACTCTGCATTTAACCATTAGTGATTGATCTCTGCTCCCCTCCACAGCATGTCTTTTTCCTGGTTCTCTCCCTCAGCCCCAACCAGTCCCAGCAGAAGACTACCCCTCCCTGAGCCTGGTTCTGCTGGAGGTTTCTTCCTGTTAAAAGGGAGTTTTTCCTTCCCACTGTCGCCAAGTGCTTGCTCACAGGGGGTCTTTTTTAACCGTTGGGGTTTTTCCGTAATTATTGTATGGCTTTGCCTTACAATATAAAGCGCCTTGGGGCAACTGTTTGTTGTGATTTGGCGCTATATAAATAAAATTGATTTGATTTGAATAATACAGTATATACAGTATATTATTAATTGAAAATAACCCTAATAAAAGCATATTTTATGGTCAGTCCATCATTTATTTTCACTGTCACCTTTAGGAACAGAAAAGCTGATATTTTCTGACTGTTATTATACTAAATTATTTTTAGGCTTGTCATGTATTGTGTTTTGACCTATATTGTGCTATTGGGTTTTGTTTCTGGATTATGTTGTTTTTCTGGCTGGGTGTGTCTTGCTTGGGTTTTTTTGATCCGCATTTCTCTTGTCTGCCTTTCTTTGAGCTTGGTGGGGGGCGTTTCACTCTGGTTGTGTCACGCCTTGTTCTGGATCTTTCTGCACTTATCACTGGGAGTATTTAAACACCACTGGTTACACTGGTTTTTCAGCTGATCGTTGTGCCCTGTGCCATCGCTTCTAGCTCTGTATCTTGTTCAGTCTAAGTCCTGCTTCCATGTTGTGTTTTGACCACCTGCCTGTATTATTGACCACGCCATTACCTGATGTTTTTGATTTGTTTGCTTCTCTTGGACTGCCTCTCTGTGTACCAAAGCCAGCTGAGCCTTTCAGTAAACACCTCCTTGAACCAGAGCTACATTGTGGAGTCCTGCATTTGTCTCCAGCCTTCTTTGTCTGACAGCCCTTATAAGGCTCATATTTTCTATTATTATCACTTTCCCGGGGCGTTGCTAGGCCGGTATCATAGTTTTACGGCAACAGTATCTAGCTATACCCGCCCGCTGTGCGGAAACAAATGACGTCATAGCGCGCGCGCAGCCCAAGAACTGTCTGCAGAGGGGAAAAAAAAACAAACTGTCCGCAGAGGACAAGATGAAAAGGCGAGAAGTGTGTTTTGGTCCCAATATGGATATTCCGGATGATTTTCTCATGGATAGTACAACAATGAACAGCAGCTAAAGCAGTCAGCTTGATGAGGACGCACTGCTGAATTTGAACAGCAGTGCGCGCACCAGGTGACAAAGCATAAGTTAAGTGAGCCAACTTTTTATGTACGCGTTACGTGTTGTGTATCTCAGTAAAAAGTGATAATAATGCAAATAACAGCTATTCGCCCTCGTCTAACACGGGCGAATAGCTGTCATTGCGGGCGACGGGATGGATGGAGGGCCTCTGAAAATGCATACCGCCCTCCAAAAGCATGTTATTGTATTAATATTACACTCTGTCTTACCATTTTCTTGGCTGCTTGAGAGTTGTTTATTGACTCTGCTGCATTTAAAACCAGGATCTTAAAGTTTGTATGATGACTACTCATAAGTTGCCCATTAACATTCCTGACTTTTCAGGGTTTTCTAATCAGGACAGTTGCTGTGTCTCTCCATCATGCACCTATGAGCTAATTCCTGGGACAGACATTCATTTCATAGGTGTTTGCCATTGTTTATTGTTGGGGATGTACATAACATGTAAAACTCTCAACCCTGAATATCAAATGACACTATCTTGTGTTGTATTTTCAAGAATAAAAACCACATTATAGTCAGAATGACATGGTAGATTCAAATGTAATTTTGTACATATGTTTTTTAAATCAAATCAAATCAAATCAATTTTATTTATATAGCGCCAAATCACAACAAACAGTTGCCCCAAGGCGCTTTATATTGTAAGGCAAAAGCCATACAATAATTACAGAAAAATTAATAAAATGAATGAATAAAATAATGATTTGTGGTGATTTACATGACCATATTTTTGAACAAACTGCAAAACATTGCACATTTTATTTTATTTGGCCAAGCATCACATCAAGCAACTGTATGTGCAGTTTGTGGTTTAACTAAAATTAAAAACAAAAAGCAGCATTGCTTCAACATTCTGACAATGACCTACTTCCCACATAAAATAACACACTTTTCCTCATGGTGGACTATGAGAAACTGTTCAGAAAATCTTTGAACAGATTTGGTGAAGCCCACTGCAGCAATTAGCAAAAACAAGGTTAGGAAATGAGTGACATGATCGGTTAAAGGTCAAGTCACATTTGAGGCAAGAAACAAGGGCAAACCACCAATTTACACACACTGGCCCAACCTCTTAGCCTTAATATTGACAAATGCATAACAGTAGTGTCAAGTGTGATCTACTTTATTCCTGATGTGGGGCTCCCATGAGTACGCTGCAGAAACATATTCTCTTCAAACAATCCCAATGACAGCCAAATAGCCTGCTTGTCGCTTGTAAAAAAACCTTCTAATGATGCGTGTCGAGGGAGTGCCCTGCCTTCTTGCAGCAGACGACTCCCCTGTGTACCAGAAAAGCAAAGGGGGGAAAAAATAATCATGTATCTCCCAAATCATTCTTCCTCATGCAACCCAACAACACCCAGGTATCTAAACAAACTGCTCCTCCTCTCACAGTTTCTGCCATTTCCTTCTTGCTTTTCCCAACTGCTATGTCAACATTCATTATAATAACCATTAAACTTCCATTTTCAAACAGTATTTGCACCTTTGCACAAACTTGAACATCTATTGGGTAGAAATTGTACACGATAGGTACACGAGCGGAAGCATGGAAGTCTTCTTCCTGCCTTAGTGTCAGCCTGCTGCAGGCTTCAGCTCTCAGATCAGAATTAGAATCAAAGTGATCGAAAGGCAGATGTTTGCTGTGCAGGGCTTCAAGTTCCAACATGGGGATGAAATGCATGTTTTCCTTCCATGATGACTGCTTCATCGTACTCTGAGAAGCGGCATGCAAATATTAGCATGAAATGAAAATAATCATTAAAGTAAAATGATTTTTATTAAATGAAACTACTCCAGTCCATTGTGTTATGCACCTACACTAACCCCAATTAAAATAATGTAATGTTATTTCAAAGAAACAGCTCCAGTTTTGATAAAACTATAAATTACCGGGGAAATTCAACCGTTAATAAGATCATTAGTGAAACAAAGGAAGAGTATTGTGAGTATAGTTTGCTGTCAGATCACAAAGCCTCTATTAAAAACATGTCTTTTTCATGTTGGCTGAGCAGCTGACAGGGCAGCCAATGAGAGAGCAGGAGGCGTTGCGTCTTAATGCCAAGAAAGTGGGTGAGCTAACGGGCTCTGATTAGATCCGTTTATCTCTAATTAATTACCTTTACCTAATTAGATGCTCTGTTTCAGCTAGACATGGAGTCAAGTAGACTAGATTATTAGTGCGCTCATCGGGCCTTTAGAAAAGGCCTGAAATTAATGTTGCAAGCAAAAGAATCCACTGCTTTAATTGCGCAGGTGTTGCCTTATGGCAATGCTTCATCATCCATTGGCTCACCAAGATTATTAGCCGGGATTCATACAAAGGGACTGTTCTGTGAACCGCAGCGTCGCTACAGCTCATTAGTTAGCCTTGTTACTGTATTATTTATTACATTTGGCCTTCCCCCACTGCCCATATTGATTCATAGGAGCTTTTTTTTTTACCTTCTCTTCTCCTTGGCTGTATGTTATTTCATAGCCAGTTAGAGTCTAATTTCCAAGGCCGTTTCTGCAGAACACCACAAGCAATTGAGAGAGCGAAAAAAGTGGAATGGTAGATTTTTTTTTTTTCACTTGCATCTCTTTTATGAAGAAAGCCCCAATGCATTCTTAAAAGCTTGCTTTGATAAACAAGAAAAACATAACACAAATACTCTGGATGGAGTGGCAAAATTAATTTGAACATGACTAACTTCACAATGTTAAAATCATACATTTAAGTCCCGAGTGTAGGGTTGACTGGGGATATTACAAACTGAAAAAAAAAGCTCATTGTTTTAATTTTTAATGTAAATATTCTGAGCACCTTAAAACATTTACCATTGTAAAATATGTTTGCATATGATTCTGCCAAATAAAAGTGTGTATAAAAGTGTCACTGAGGAACTCATCCCATCTGCTGAATTTGATGTCAAATCACCTGTTGGTCAGTGGTTGCAAAGAAAACCTGCACTCTCTTGGCCCTTTCTGGAATACTTTGAACACCACTGATGTATAGTATTTTCTTTGTGGGCCATTTTCAGTGTTCAGTACTTGCCTGTTCCATGTTGGTTTTCTTTTGGTGTGTGGTTTGGGTTATTTATTAATAGTAATGGTTCTTCTCACCGTTTGCTGTTCTGTGTTATGATCTACTTTTATGTGTCTGTTTAGTTATTCTTTCCCGAATGTTTCTGTTATCTCATGTGCATTAGTTCCTCCTTCTGTTTTCTCCTGCACACCTGTCAGCCATTAGTTTAGTCTTGTTAAGCCACTAACTTTTGTCTTTCTTTCACAGGTCAACAAAGTTGGGTAGGATTACTTTGAAATGTAATCCAAAAGTAATCAGATTACAAGTAATCCAAATGTTTGTACATACATGCATGTAATCCACATGTATTCCTTCAAAGTAATCCCACCCAACCCTGCAGGTCAATTACCTTATGTTACCTCTAGTGTTGCCAGTTTGTGATTCTTGTCTCTAGCCCAGCAGATTACCCTAAAAATCTTTCAGTAGGTGATGCAAGCATGAAATTTGGCATGAAACATCTTTAGGCACTATTTTATCAAAAAAGCATGTTAGTGACTCAAAATCTAGAAATGGCCGCCATCGGCCACACATGAATCACACATGAAACGTGTAAAAATGCATACAAATGGACACCAAAACAGGGTCAAAACAACAAAAAGGTAATATTAATTACAGTATGTACAGTTATATCCTAATCACCTTTCAAAGCAATTCAATTATCACAATTACATGAGCATAGTGCTGTGCAGGGCAGTGTCAGCCAAAAGCATTTGCACCTGCCATGACACTCAGTTTTACATCCACATTTTGTCAATTGTTGGTAGCTTTCAGCAATTGGTGGCAATTTTGTCCAAATAATCATCCACATTTCATCATTTTTCTTCCAGCCCCAATCGCCAGATCTTTCTCTTTCCATATTGCAGATCGCAGCTTGACCCCAGATACATCCTGCTTGATAAACTGCACGCTTTGTATGCTCAATCAGTGCTCCGCGGGTTGGAGGAATAGACTCATAGGACCTCTGCTTCCGAGCAAACAAATCGAGTCTTGCATCATCAATACTTGCAGTTGGACTTGATCTATCATACATCATAATCACAAACTTCCAATACATTCTGATCGTGTTCGCTTATCACTGGTGGATATTTGCTAAGCTTTGAGAATACATCTGTAACATCGAGACAAACATCCCATGTCTGCCATGCAGTTTTCTTTCCCTTACCTCGAAAGGCGGAGACAACATCATATCCCGTAAACGCATGGAAGAACAACAAACCGTTCAATTTATCAGTGCCAATTTTCTCATGGATATCGTTGACTGGAATCCATCTTAAACTCTTTCCTTGACCAAACTCTGCCAAAGTGATTGTAGTCCTATGTTGATAAGATCAGGCAAGACAGTCACGCTGATAACCAAAACATCTGTGTCATTAGCTTTAATCATGATGGATTTTCTTCCTTCTGCTGCAGCATGTCTGGCATGTACAAAAAGTCACGTATCTGCTTCCTCGTGATTACATTTTGAGAGACCTTCAAGATTTACTGGCCTGTTGCAAACAACACTTTCGTAGCTAGAAAGTTGAACAGTTCTGTTTTGTTCGTATTGTCTCTCATGAAATTCTGCCAATTTTTTGGAATGTTACCTTTTTCTGATACCCTTCGCCTTGCTCCAAACCCTCGTTTTGTCCTCATCTCAGCCTTTAAACTGCTTGCCTTGCCTTACAATATAAAGCGCCTTGGGGCAACTGTTTGTTGTGATTTGGCGCTATATAAAAACATTGATTGATTGATTGATTGATTGATTTGTAGACATCAAACACCAGATCGATTCTAGAACATTTTGAGCAGTAGGATTGAACTTTTGGAGCAAACTCCAGAGTAGCATACTCTTCAAAGGTCTTGGAAATCTTTGGATGGGTGGAATTGACTAAAGCTGACCCATCGATAATTATTACTTCAGCACCAGGTTGTTTCTCTGCAAGTGTGACTTTGTCCTCAAGAATCTGTGCCAGTTGAGATTTTTGACTTGGATGCAGTCTGCCATTGTCACTAAGAGATGCCGGTGAAGATTGATTTTCATGCTTGAAAAAATCGTTTAAATCACACTCTCGTGAATGGCATGAAGTAAACAATTTAGAAAACAGTCATCTTTAATATTCTTCAGTTTCAGATCTTTTGAGGATGCTTCTGACTTTTGACGAAAGAAATCAATATTGTTCCTCTTTATTGGATGATAAAACTTACAGTCTTGTCCCTCTTCAAGACCTTTTAGAAACTCATCAAAACTTGCTTTGCCTCTCTGGTAATGTTCAGCAACCAAGGCTGCAGCACTGGCATGAGCTACACTTTTGGTGTCCAGGGTAAGACGTTCACCAGTCTCCTCCATAAATGGATTTCCCATCTCCTTCATAACAGAGTGAAGCTTCTGTACTCTTTCTATGAATGTTTTCTGGGCATGTACGTTCTGCTCCTGGTGCTGAACCTCTTCGTTGAATATCTTTCACCCCACACAATGTTTCATATTGTCCTACCAGATAGCTGACCTCTGGACCTGCGACCACCCATCTTCTCAGAGCAGACAGATCCTCTGTTATTCCTATTGCACCCACGTCACCTTTGATCACAGCATTGGATTGCTCATGCGCCTGATCTATTGGCAAAGCAGAGAATGCACGACTTGATTTGTGAACCACGAATTTTCCGCTTCTGAATTCAGCTGCCATTCGAGGGTTTATTTCCTCCAAACAAATCATATCTTTCAAGTGGATTGGAAGCCATCTCGCGTAATTAACATTGTTGTTGGCAAAGAAATATGGTATCAACTCTTGCAGAGACTGTCGGTAAAGCATAAAGTCTGCCTCTCGCAGGATCAAATTCCAAAACTGAAACTGTGGACTCTCCGCTTCACGTTTCTTTACCCAGTCTTCTTTGGAAAGACTGCTCTCATTTCCCTCTGTGGTGTAATTTTCATAGGCCTCATTTAGAAGTTTATATAAACAGCAAGACGTTACCTGGTGTATTTGGCGTTTGAGTAACGCTGGAAGCCGATAAAAAAGATTCGGCTGTACCAGGCGTTGTTACCCCAGATTCTACAAGAGCACCAGTCCAGCCACTTTCCTGCAATAGTGATCCGATTGATTTAAATGCTGCCATCTCAATATGCAACCCTCCAAACATAATGATGAACTTGTCTTCACCATAACGTTCTGGCCAGTGTCATTGAATTTGTTTGGCAGTTGCATAGATAGGCTGATCAGCAGCAATCACAGGAATCTGACTAGGGTTCAACACAGACACAATATCACTAATTGTATCCATTACATGTCTGATTGTGGCAACGGAGTGTGCTTGGTCCCTGAGTAATGGTAACAAAGATGTTATGCTAACTTCAAAAGGTGGGCTTCTGCTTTCAGATGCATGATGTGATGACCATGTTACATTGACTTCATGCTCGTTTACGGATTCAATGAGACTGACCTTTTGTAACCATTCATATTCTGGCTGAAGCTGTAAAGTTGGAACTGAAAGAGGACTATCAACTATTGAAGGCTTGGGCTGTTTTTCAGTGAAATAAGCCGGTTGTATGTTGGTAAATGAGTCCGGCAGTTCAGGACCTTTTTTAGCTTTCGAATTTACTGGTAATCTCTCCCGCACCTCACCTTTCTTATCCGATGTTGGATGCTGAAAAATGGAAATACTAGTTCCATGAAATGATGTTGATGTAGATGTAGAAGATGGATTGTGGTCAATGTTATCCATAGCAGCAGTAGTAAAAATATCCTTTCTAAGAATTGATGGACAAACAATACCTTCCATATTGAATTGGGAAACCGCTGCATCGCCTAGTTGAGCAGATATTTCAAGCATCCTATCATAAGAGATGCTAATACCGTGATCATGAAGCATTTCAACTAATACCCTTTTTCTTGTTTTTGAATAAATTGACATTCCGAGAAATACAGGAAATGGAGTCTCACGGTCTTTAGAATGCCTGAAGGTTTTAGACTCTTCTCTGTATTTTGCGTAACAGTTATACTGAAGCAGCTGTGCCATTGCTATGTCTGTTTTCGAAGCACCAAATCTTAGCTGAGATTTTATATCAGCACCATGCTCAATCATGCAGACAAACTGTACAAGAAGAGATGGCATTGAATCTTCAATACAATTGTCGTGGAAAGATCCTTGAAAAGGCATTTTATGTTCCACCATATGTTTACGCAAAATCTTTGCTGCTTTTGCCACAATTAGTGCCTCAGAATAGTCCATCGCCTGTGATAATGCTTCGCCGATGTCTTCCTTATAGGCTAATAAAATATCCCTACCTTTCTTGTGAGCTTCTAGTCCAGGGATCTCTTCCAACAACTTGTCTTTAAGTCTCGTGGAAATTAACACTTGGTGCCTCTATTCCCAATTGTATCAAACGTTGATTATAGAGATTCACAAGATCAGCCAGACGAAAAACCATCGGACCGTCAGTAGCTATTCTCGACTCAACAATATAGACAAGACAAGACGATAGGATGTGCCTCTTTCTCTCTGGTTGCCATTTTTACTTGATTACTTTGACTTGAAAAATAAGCCCTCTCCCTGTTGTAAAGGGATGTGAGACAAGAACGATGATATTTTAATTCCTGTGCAACAATATCACCACCATTCTACACAACTAATTCATGCATTTATTTCCTCTAGGCTGGACTATTGTAATTCATTATTATCAGGTTGTCCTAAAAGTTCCCTGAAAAGCCTTCAGTTAATTCAAAATGCTGCAGCTAGAGTACTGACGGGGACTAGAAGGAGAGAGCATATATCACCCATATTGGCCTCTCTTCATTGGCTTCTTGTTAATTCTAGAATAGAATTTAAAATTCTTCTTCTTACTTATAAGGTTTTGAATAATCAGGTCCCATCTTATCTTAGGGACCTCATAGTACCATATCACCCCAATAGAGCGCTTCGCTCTCAGACTGCAGGCTTACTTTTAGTTCCTAGGGTTTGTAAGAGTAGAATGGGAGGCAGAGCCTTCAGCTTTCAGGCTCCTCTCCTGTGGAACCAGCTCCCAATTCGGATCAGGGAGACAGACACCCTCTCTACTTTTAAGATTAGGCTTAAAACTTTCCTTTTTGCTAAAGCTTATAGTTAGGGCTGGATCAGGTGACCCTGAACCATCCCTTAGTTATGCTGCTATAGACTTAGACTGCTGGGGGGGTTCCTATGATGCACTGAGTGTTTCTTTCTCTTTTTGCTCTGTATGCACCACTCTGCATTTAATCATTAGTGATTGATCTCTGCTCCCCTCCACAGCATGTCTTTTTCCTGGTTCTCTCCCTCAGCCCCAACCAGTCCCAGCAGAAGACTGCCCCTCCCTGAGCCTGGTTCTGCTGGAGGTTTCTTCCTGTTAAAAGGGAGTTTTTCCTTCCCACTGTTGCCAAGTGCTTGCTCACAGGGGGTCGTTTTGACCATTGGGGTTTTTACGTAATTATTGTATGGCCTTGCCTTACAATATAAAGCGCCTTGGGGCAACTGTTTGTTGTGATTTGGCGCTATATAAATAAAATTGATTGATTGATTGATTGACCACTTAGTCTGGTCATCAATCTAACATCATTCAAATTTCTAGCATATTCGTTTAATCACTTATCTAAATCCATCGTCATAGCATGTCGAAGTTCAGATTTTGGAGCCTCTTTTTCACACAAGAAACATACTTTGTCTTCATGAGAGCTCCGTCTACTTTTTGTATGTACACTATGGGCATCATCGGAAATATTTGTATAATATTTGTAGCAGCAGATCGTTTGCGTGCCCTTTCAAGCTTACTATTACTAAATGAAAGTCTACAGCTTTGGTGATATTTAGCATTGTTTTTTCTTAGTGTTTCTTCTATGCCACTACCTTGATCTAGCCGATTGGGGTCTATTTTGATTGGTATCTGATGAATTGCATTAAAAAGAGGAATATTTCTTGCAAGCATAACGTACCCATCATTATCTCTGTCTGTTTGATAACGGGTTGGTGGAGATTTAAGATCATCATCTTTATCAATCTGACAAAGGCAACATTTACTCCAGTCTGTCTCTAAGTTTGATGACAATGGTCTCACATTTGCCATTTTTAAAAACTAAAGGTCATAGATTTATCAATGTATATATATTGACTCTTTATAATCTTGAAACTGACAATATTTAAGGCCGAGGGTTTATCCTTTTACCACCTTAAAATTATCTTAAGCACATTGAAATATGGGATACAACTAGGTTCATGGTAAATTTACCCCTACACCTAGCCCGATCATTCATCCAACATTATTTAAGTCCCGTGCGATCTGTACACCATCCGGGTAACAATTGCCCCATTACCCTTGGCTCGGCTCTCCTGTGCTGGCACATCCTGTCTATTCAGGTGCGGCTACCTTACTTATACTACTTAAATACTTATATAAAAGGATAATCAATAGTAGGGGCGGGCTCATAAGGTAGCATTTTGATTGCCTTGCCTTACAATATAAAGCGCCTTGGGGCAACTGTTTGTTGTGATTTGGCGCTATATAAAAAAATTGATTGATTGATTGATTTGGGACACTTTACATTACAAAAGTAGTAGAGCTAATGTTGGACCCCATGCTGACTTTCACAGCAGTGACGTCACCAGAGTGCCCTGGTTGTGCTTCGACTGTCACTCTTTTAAATAAATATCTCTTGAAGATTAAAACAGTACAAAACACTCCCTCAGTAATGAATAAGCAGTGTTTTATTCAATTCAGAATGAAAGCATGTAACAAATTATTGGGTACTGAAAACTTACACTATATTTTTGGGCGCCATTTTGAAAAAAAATGGCCGGGATTTCATAACGTAACTATTCACGAATATCTCTCATCATGTTTGGAAGACAAAAAAGGCATAAATTCCACAATATAAACTGCAGATCAGTTTTTACAAGCATTTGAGGTAGGAATATGCAATATTTTGGTGTAGGTCGCCGCCATCTTGAAAAATGGCCGCCATATTGATTTGTTTGGGTGGCTAACAGGCTTTATTTATTCAACTATGTTTGGAAAATATATGTACCAAGTTTGATGCTTGCATGACCAACTGAAAGATTTTTCCATATATAGACTTAATCTGCTGGGCTACTCCATTATTTTGTAGATTTTGTATTTTGTACATTGGGGTTCAAATCTAACTCAGACTTGGCTCCCAGTCACAACAGAAACAAATAAATAATCAAATTTCACGTTGTCTGGAAAATAGGAATTTGACCCAGGTGGGTTAAAATACATTGAGAAGACATGATGATTGTTTGAGAGTCAAACAGAATTGACCTTCAAAGACTATGCACTGAGCTGAAGAAACAAGGCAGACATTCAGATATGATTGAAAGTGCCAAAATTGTTGGGAAGGTGTCATGACACGGACCCACAACAGGGGGCGCTAAGGAACGGACAATGGATAAGCCAACGAGTAACAATTTAATGTTGTGGAAACAAACAACGGAATACAGACAGAAATATGGATTGCCAATTATACACCAGATGATGTGTGGGCAGGCTTGAAGATAGAAGACCTCTGGTGAGAGAAGAGCTGATTCCCACACAGCTTCCACCACCAATGGGCCTGAAGAACACCGGAGCCGCCAAGTCCCGAGTCCCCAGGTGGCCTCTGCCTTCGGCTGTCGACCCTGGTACTGCGGGCAGAGAACAGAGAAAATCCAGGTGAGTATGAGTCCGCACACTCAGTAGTCCACTCACAGATAATGTTCTTTAAGGAGGGAGCACCTCCACCTCCAATCACACACTCGTGCAGCTCCTGTGTACCCACTTATCTGATATGGAGCGTGATGCGAAGTCGTCGCGGTCACGCCCTTACTCCAGCTCCGATAAAGACACCACAGGGCAAACGGCTGCAAAGAAGAGTTCAGTTCAGCAGAGAAATCTCAATAGAGACGGTTACCTCTTGGTTGCTGATTTCTCGGCGGGGAGGTGGAGTTGTAGTCCGGCTTTTATGGTGATGTGGAAGATGAGTGACAGCTGGTGCAGATGATAAGTGACAGCTTTCACTCTCCGTTGCTCTGACGCCCTCTCGTGCTTGAAGCCCGCACTCCAAGCAGGGCGCCATCTGGTGGTGGTGGGCCAGCAGTACCTCCTCTTCAGCGGCCCACACAACAGGACCCCCCCTTCAACGGGTGCCTCCTGGCGCCCGACCAGGCTTGTCCGGGTGACGGTGGTAAAACTCAGCCAGGAGGGCAGGTCCAGGATGAAGCTTCTCTTCACCCAGGAGCGTTCCTTGGGTCCGTACCCCTCCCAGTCCTCCAGGTATTGGAAACCCCGGCCCTTCCGACGGACGTCCAGGAGCCGACGCACAGTCCATGCCGGTTCCCCGTCGATGATCCGGGCAGGAGGCGGTGCAGGTCCAGGGGTGCAAAGTGGTGAGGTTCGATGGGGTTTCAAACGGGACACATGGAAGACGGGGTGGATCCGCAGTGAAGCTGGCAGCTGCAGCTTCACTGCGGCCGGGCTGAGGACCTTGAGGATGGTGAATGGTCCAATGTAGCGGTCTTTCAGTTTTGGTGACTCGACCCGGAGCGGTATGTCCTTGGTAGATAACCACACCTCCTGCCCGGGCTGGTACGCAGGGGCCGGGGAACGCCGGTGATCCGCATGGGCCTTGGCCCTCATCCGAGCCTTCAACAGGGCAGAACGGGCGGTCCGCCACACCCAGCGGCACCTCCTGAGGTGGGCCTGGACCGAGGGCACTCCGACCTCTCCCTCCACAAGCGGGAACAATGGGGGCTGGTATCCCAAACACGCCTCAAACAGGGAGAGGCCGGTAGCAGACGAGACCTGGCTGTTATGGGCATACTCGATCCAGGCCAGATGGTTACTCCAGGCCACTGGGTGCGCGGAGGTTATGCAGCGAAGGGCCTGCTCCAGCTCCTGGTTAGCCCTTTCTGCCTGGCCGTTTGTCTGGGGGTGGTACCCAGACGAGAGACTCACGGTGGCCCCCAGCTCCTTACAGAAACTCCTCCAGACCTGCGAGGAGAACTGGGGACCACGATCCGATACGATGTCCTATGGTATCCCATGCAGACGCACGACGTGGTGGACCAGGAGGTCTGCCGTCTCCTGGGCTGTCGGGAGCTTCGGGAGGGCCACGAAGTGGGTCGCCTTGGAGAACCAGTCCACTATCGTGAGGATGGCGGTGTTGCCCTGGGACGGCGGGAGGCCCGTGATGAAGTCCAGGCCGATGTGGGACCAGGGGCGATGAGGCATCGGCAAGGGCTGGAGGAGGCCTGTGGTCCTCCTATGGTCTGCCTTGCCCCTGGCACAGGTGGTACAGGCCTGGACGTAGTCCCGAATGTTGGCTTCCAGGGACGCCCACCAGAAGCACTGCTGGACAACTGCCACAGTCCTACGCACTCCGGGATGACAGGAGAGCTTGGACCCGTGACAGAAGTCCAAGACGGCAGCTCTGGCTTCTGGTGGGACGTACAATCTGTTCTTAGGGCCGGTCCCCGGGTCCAGGTTTCTTGCCAGGGCCTCCCAGACGGTCTTCTCCACGTCCCAGGTGAGGGTGGCCATGACAGTGGACTCGGGGATGATGGTCTCGGTTGGATCCGACAGCTCAGCCTTGGCTTCCTCTTCGTGCACCCGGGACAGCGCGTCCGATCATTGGTTCTTAGTCCCGGGGCGGTATGTGATCTGGAAGTCAAAGCGCCCGAAGAACAGAGACCAGCGGGCTTGCCTGGGGTTCAGCCGCTTGGCGGTCCGGATGTACTCCAGGTTCCGATGGTCCGTGAAAACCGTGAAGGGCAACGTCGCTCCCTCCAACAGGTATCTCCACTCTTCAAGAGCCTCCTTCACTGCGAGGAGTTCCCGATTGCCCACGTCATAGTTGCGCTCGGCTGGGGTCAACCTGCGGGAAAAATAGGCACAAGGATGGAGAACTTTTTTGGCCTCCATGCTCTGGGACAGCACGGCTCCTATCCCTGAGTCAGACGCGTCCACCTCCACTATGAACTGGCGATTAGGATCAGGCTGCCCCAGAACTGGCGCAGAGGAGAACCGGCGTTTCAACTCCCTGAACGCGGCTTCGCACCGACCCGACCAGGTGAAGGGGACTTTAGTGGAGGTCAGGGCAGTCAGGGGGCTAACTACCTGACTGTACCCCTTAATGAACCTCCGGTAGAAATTCGCAAAGCCGAGGAACTGTTGCAGCTTCCTTCGGCTTGTTGGTTGGGGCCAATCTCTCACCGCCGCAACCTTGGCCGGATCAGGGGCGACGGAGTTGGAGGAGATGATGAACCCCAAGAAGGACAAAGACGTATGGTGGAACTCGCACGTCTCACCCTTCACGAACAACCGGTTCTCTAACAACCGCTGTAGGACCTGACGTACATGCTGGACATGAGTCTCAGGGTCCGGAGAAAAGATGAGTATATCATCCAGATATACGAAGACAAACCGATGCAGGAAGTCCCGCAAGACGTCATTTACCAAAGCTTGGAACGTCGCGGGGGCGTTCGTGAGACCAAGGTACTCGAAGTGACGGGGTGTTAAATGCCGTCTTCCATTCGTCTCCCTTCCGGATCTGAACTAGGTGGTACACATTCCTAAGATCGAGTTTAGTGAAGATTTTGGCTCCATGCAGGGGCGTAAACACCGAATCCAACAGAGGTAATGGGTATCGGTTGCGAACCATAATCTCGTTCAGCCCTCTGTAATCGATGCATGGACGGAGTCTGCCGTCTTTTTTGCCCACGAAAAAGAAACCCGCACCCATCGGGGAGGTGGAGTTCCGGATCAGCCCGGCAGCTAAGGAGTCCCGGATGTAGGTCTCCATTGATTCGCGTTCCGGACGTGAGAGGTTGTAGAGCCTGCTGGACGGGTACTCAGCGCCCGGAATCAAATCGATGGCACAATCGTACGGTCGGTGCGGGGGAAGAGTGACTGCCAGATCTTTGCTGAAGACGTCAGCAAGATCGTCGTCGTACTCCTTTGGCACTGCCGACAGATTGGGGGGGACTTTGACCTCCTCATTAGCCGTCATGCCGGGTGGAACCGAGGGTCCTAAACACTCCCGGTGGCAGGATTCGCTCCACTGCGTCACAACCCTAGACGGCCAATCAATCCGGGGATTGTGCTTCACCATCCATGGGAACCCCAAAATCACTCGGGAGGTAGAAGGTGTTACGTGAAACACGATCTCCTCCCTGTGATTCCCAGACACAACCAAGGTCACGGGCTGTGTCTGATGTGTGATTAATGGAAGTAGGGTGCCATCTAGTGCCCGCACCTGCAATGGTGACGGCAGAGCCACCAGGGGGAGCCCTACTTCCCTTGCCCATCTGCTGTCCAGCAGATTCCCTTCCGACCCCGTGTCTACCAATGCTGGGGCGTGAAGGGTTAAATCCCCACTCAGGATCGTTACTGGGATTCGTGCAGATTTGCGGGGCTTCCCCGCGTGTGTGTTATGGCCCACCCTTAGCCCAGTTTCTAAGGATGGGCGTTGTAGTTTGACCGTTTGGGGCAGTCCTTTTGCATGTGCTCACATAAGCCACAGAAAAAACACTCCCCGCGGGCCAGCCTCCTTTGTCTGATGTTTGCTTTCACTTTGGCCCTGCTCATGTCCATAGCTTCGTCAGCAGGGGAGCTGTTGCCACACGGAGCTCTCTGGCAGTGAAGCGTGGGGACGACGGCACCCTTTCGGAACCGGAAGGGAGAGGGACGGCTCGTGCCTGGCCACGCCCCCCGGCCTGCTCCCGACGGTATTCATTCAAATGGTTGTCTAAGCGTATAACCAAATCGACAAGCCCATCAAAATCCCATGGTTCCTCCTTAGCCAGCAAATGCTCCTTCAGGACCGGAGACAGTCCGTTTATGAAGGCGGCGCAGAGCACAACATTATTCCAGCCGGACCTCGCTGCTGCGATGCGGAAGTCGACTGCATACTCAGCTGCACTCCGGCGCCCCTGTCTCATTGACAGTAGCACGCTCGAAGCAGTCTCGCCTCTGTTGGGATGATCAAAAACCTGTTTGAACTCCCGCACAAACCCAGCGTGCCCACAAACCCATGCTTCAGGGGACGGTGGGGGGGGGGTCGTTGAATGACCAGTGGAATGTCTGTGTCGGGCCCAGGACCAGCAAGAGGAGGGACTGCAGCAGCGCCCTGATTGCGCGCTTCCACCCTGGCGGTGAGAGCCTCCATCCTCCGATTAAGGAGTACATTCTGCTCGGTCACCAAATCCAACCGAGCCGTGAAAGCGGTTAGAATATGCTGCAGATCACTCAACACACCTCCCGCTGACGCCTGCGCCTCTTGCTCTTCCATTGGCCATTCAAGCTCTGGTTGACGCCCCTCAGGATCCATGACGATTGGCCGAGAAATCCTGTTGGGAAGGTGTTGTGACACGGACCCACAACAGGGGGCGCTAAGGAACGGACAATGGATAAGCCAACGAGTAACAATTTAATGTTGTGGAAACAAACAACGGAATACAGACAGAAATATGGATTGCCAATTATACACCATGTGACGTGTGGGCAGGCTCGAAGATAGAAGACCTCTGGCGAGAGAAGAGCTGATTCCCACACAGCTTCCACCACCAACGGGCCTGAAGAACACCGGAGCCGCCAAGTCCCGAGTCCCCAGGTGGCCTCTGCCTTCGGCTGTCGACCCTGGTACTGCTGGCAGAGAACAGAGAAAATCCAGGTGAGTGTGAGTCCGCACACTCAGTAGTCCACTCACAGATAATGTTCTTTAAGGAGGGAGCACCTCCACCTCCAATCACACACTCGTGCAGCTCCTGTATAACCACTTATCTGATATGGAGCGTGATGCGAAGTCGTTGCGGTCACACCCTTACTCCAGCTCCGATAAAGACACCACAGGGCAAACGGCTGCAAAGAAGAGTTCAGTTCAGCAGAGAAATCTCAATAGAGACGGTTACCTCTTGGTTGCTGATTTCTCAGCGGGGAGGTGGAGTTGTAGTCTGGCTTTTATGGTGATGTGGAAGATGAGTGACAGCTGGTGCAGATGATGAGTGACAGCTGTCACTCTCTGTTGCTCCGATGCCCTCTCGTGCTTGAAGCCCGCACTCCAAGCAGGGCGCCATCTGGTGGTGGTGGGCCAGCAGTACCTCCTCTTCAGCGGCCCACACAACAAAAATAGTACTATTCTTAATGGAAGCACAAAGACCGCAATGTACATGGCAAATTATCGTAGATCACCAGAGATTTAGTTTGATAAAATAAAAATAAAATGTAACACATTCCATGTTGACAATGTGATGGTCTAGTGCTTAAAATGGTGGGTTTGAGACCAAACAATACTTGGTTGAAATCCTGGAGAATAACTAAAGGTGCTTAACCCCCAAGTTGCTCCAAGTATGCAGTTGAGTGCCTTGTGTGGCACCATCCTGACATGAGTGTGAGAGAGAATGTGAGGCAACATAAAAGCGCTTTGGGCTTCTTGTTCACATGGAAAAGTTCTCTATAATTGCACTTTTACTGGTTAGCTGTTGGCTGGGTAAGAAAACATGCATTCCGTGTCAGTTTTCCAAAATCAGTCACTGGAGGAACTAATGTTTCATGATCCATTCCATTGTGGTCCATTTAAAAATCAAATGAAAAAATAGAATTAAAAAGAAAATAAAATAGTATTAATAACAATGATAATAATAATAATAATGATCATAAAAATAATGTGTATATCAGGTTTGATGGACAGAAACATCTGGACACAATTGCAGGACTCAACACAGTAGCTCTGGTAAGTAAAAACTGAAGGATTCAGTGGGGTCCGGTACACAGCAAGGCAGTCAGAGATGAGCAAATAGATCCAAACATCAGGCGTAAGGCGTCAGTACAAACAGGCAGGTTGTCGAAACACGAAGTGGTAGCAGGACTTGGAAACATAGAACTCAAAGTTGGAAGCAAAGGCACAAGGCGCAACGGTCTGGCAGGGAACTAGTGCAACCAGTGGACCTTATATACACCCAGGTGATGAGCTACAGATTAGAAACAGGTGTGTGGAAAGATCCAAAACAGGGTGTGGCCCAAACAGAGTGTGATACCCACCACCAAGTACCAAGAGAAATGGACAAGAGCGATAGGGACAGACATAGCCCAAGCAGGAAAAACCCAACAAGCGAAATCACAAACTGAAAAAGCAAGCAAAACTAAACAGACAAAACATGAATTCACAAGTCCAGATCATCACAGTGTATATGATAACAAGAACTTAAACAATTCATAAACAGATTAAGACATTAAATTAACATTACAAAATTACATAATTAACAGGAAATAAAAGGGTTGAGTTCTCAAAATTCTTGAGGTCTAAGGTTCTAAAAACCTTCAGGACTTGCACACATTCCAACTCATTATACAAACTTTGCTTAATTTATTACCACCCTTGAAAAAAACTTCAGGTACCTAATTTATAAATACTACCCAATCTAGAGCCCATGGATCCTCGTGGGCAACATGCTAGTTTGATTTATTTTCGAACTGATTTCTGGCACACAGTTGTTTACTATATCTGCTAAAAATGAAAGCAAATGGATACCCAATCAGGGCATGCTATCATGAGTAATCTGTGGTAATACTGGCATTGCTGACCATTGTAAACCATCATGAATTTTTTGAAAATGTTCAAAATGCCTTGCCTTACAATATAAAGCGCCTTGGGGCAACTGTTTGTTGTAATTTGGCGCTATATAAATAAAATTGATTTGATTTGATTTGAAAATTGTCACTGCGCTGTGACCGATTGTGATCCACAAAAGTGATTGCAATTGTGCAGATTGGGGTGTGTGATATGCATCTTTTACAGGGCGCTTTGGGTTTTATTTTATTACTGTATCTTGAAATAAATCATTTCTGCTTGTCTAATTGATTAGGTCCACATATTGGAAAAATCATGCACTTCTTGAACACCACCAAAATTTGGTTCTTGAGAGATTGTTGGGTCGTCTTTCCAGTAAGATGACGACACACGTAATCTGGGGCACTCTGAGTCACCCCAAAATTACATATTTCAAAATGGCCACCTCAGTTTCTTCATTTTTAAATGTTTTGGCATAAGTAATGTATTATGTCATCATATGTCATCATGCACATTTTATTTTACTTGCACATTTCATATGCACATTTTCTTACTGTGAATTATTCAGTGTTTAGCGTATATTTATACATGCTGTACAGAGAAAGTGCAGTTCAAACCGAAGTCAGATTCCTCTTATTCTGTGGATATTTGGCAAATAAAGGCTATTCTTATTCTACTTCTGATGTGCATAAATCAGAATCAGAATCATCACATTTCTTTCCACAGGGACACTGTTCCTGTGTCTGGTTGTTTTGATGTATAGAGCTCTGTAAAATCGACCAGAGGGGAATTTAAACAGTGTATGTCCAGGCTGTGAGGGGTCTGCAGAGGTATTACCAGCTCGCTTCCTGGTCCTGGACCGCTATAAATCCTGTATGGAGGGCAGGCTGGCTCCAATGATTTTTTTCTGCAGCCCTGACAGTTCATTGAAGTTTGTGCCTGTCATGCTTGGAGGCAGAGGGAAACCAATCAGAGATGGAGATGCACAGGACAGACTGGATGATAGATGTGTAAAAGATGATGAGCTTCCTGAGCTGCCTGAGGAAATAGAGCCTCTGCTGTACCTTTTTGCTGATGGAGTCTATGTGGGAGGTCCACTTCAGATCTTGGGAGATAGTTGATCCCAGGAACCAGAAAGTGTTCACAGTAGGAACAGTGTTGTTGAGGATGGAGAGGGGTGGGGGCAATGGTGGGTTTCTCCTAAAGTCCACAATCATCTCCACAGTCTTGAGCGGGTTGTTCTAACCACACCAGAGGTCCAATTGTTTTACCTTCTGTCTGTATGCAGCCTCATCACCATCCTGGATGAGTCCAATGAGTCATCCGCAAACTAAAGGATTTTTACAGAGGGTTTCCCTGAGGTGTAGTCGTTTGTATGGAAAGAGAAGCAGTGGGGAGAGCACACACCCCTGAGGGGCACCAGTGCTGATTGTCCGTGTGCTGGATGTGATGCCCCCTAGCTTCACCTGCTGTATCCTGTCCTTCAGGAAGCTGAAGGTCCACTGACAGGTGGGAGCTGGCACAAAGATGTTGGAGAGATTTTTTGTGGAGAATATCAGGGATGATGGTGTTGAATGCCGAGCTGAAGTCCACGAACAGGATCCTCACATATGTCCCTGCCAAGTCCAGGTGCTGCAGGATGTAATACATACCGATGTTGACTGCATCTCCACAGGTTGGGGGATGGTCTCCTGTAGTTGGTGGCATGCTGAGGACCTCTTCACACTGCTGCAGGGTCGTTGGCTGAGAATTGCTTTTTCATCCTATCAGCATAACTCCTCTTAGCTATTCTGATCTCCTAGCTATTCTGAAAGGGGCTTTAGTTTCTGGCGTTCTTGTACAGAAGCCTGTTTCCACTTTTGTGGGCCTTATCCTTGGCTTGACATAGCTGTCTCATTTTTCCAGTAAACCAAGGTTTATTGTTGCTGTATGTGCAGAAGGTTTTGGTCTGCACACACAGCTCCTCACAAAAATAATGCAAGATTTCACAGCGTCAAAAAGTCCAAGAATGTCTGTAGATGCAGCTTCAAAGACACTCTAGTCTGTGCAGTCAAAACAGGCCTGTAGCTCCTGCCTTGACTCAACTGTCCAGTTCTTCACTGTCTTCACCACAGGCTTTGCAGATTTTCATTTTTGCCTGTAATGCCTGGTTCACACGGCATGATTTTAAAATTTTCTGTAGGTTTCCAAAGCCTGAGAGACCACACATGTGGAGATAAAAAAATCATAGATCTAACAGGTTTGGTGGTACAGTGTGTGGTGTTCAGCCACACGGTGAAGTCAACACAACACATACAAACAGATTTCACACACGAACATTCCCAGGTCAGACAGGAAATCTCGCAAAATCTCTCGAGATTAAACGTGACTTCAGAGTAAACAGACGGAGATAGTTTGTGGACTATTTACAACAGAGGGAATAAAAACGATACAAAAAGAAAAAAGATAAGGTGTTCTTTAAAGGATTCTGGTAAGTCAGAAAAGCTGTTTTGATTTTATTTTCCGCTCAGTATGTCAGTCACCTCACTTTGTGATTGGTTGCACGTCACATTCAGCAGGTTGCGTGCTCGTTTGTGGTCCGAAGACACCACACACACACACTGCGGTATCGGGGCAAGACAATCCAACATGTTGGATATCCCCAATTTGTGATCAGAGTGCTCCTGATGTCCTTCTGAGCAGATCAGAGCACTCTGAACACACCACACATGACAGGAATATCTGATAAGATTATCTTTAGCATCATCACGATTGTCGGGGCGTTCATAAGATTGTTGGAAGGAAAGCATCGGGTCCAATATCAGCATAATTATGTTTCCGTGTGAACCAGTCATACGAGGTCTGTCCATAAAGTATCGTACCTTTTTATTTTTTTCAAAAACTATATGGATTTCATTCATATGTTTTTACGTCAGACATGCTTGAACCCTCGTGCGCATGCGTGAGTTTTTCCACGCCTGTCGGTGACGTCATTCGCCTGTGAGCACGCCTTGTGGAAGGAGTGGTCCCGCCCCCTCGTCGGATTTTCATTGTCTGGAAATGGCGGAATGAAAAGGACTTTTTTTCCATCAGAATTTTTTCAGAAGCTGTTAGAGACTGGCACCTGGAAACCATTCGAAAAATTTATCTGGCTTTCAGTGAAACTTCTACGGGCTTCACAGAGAATAAGGACTTTAACTACAGGTTTAAGGACCCCTTTAAAGGACGGTCGGTGCGCCGCGCTGCGAGCTGCGACAACACGGCACAAACCACTGGATCATTTCTAAGCTGATGGCTCTGTGGATACGAGACCGTCGTATGCTCTTTCTCTGGTTATCACAAGACCTGGACATCAGCCATTTTCTGGCAGATTTCACTTTTAACAAGAGATTTTGTCATGGAAAGCCGCGCGGAGGCTTCGCGCGTCACGACCGATTCGCTGATGAAGCGAGACAAAGGAACACCTCCGTTTCGGCATGTTAGAGGACAAGTTGGGACATGTCCAGCTCTCCACAAGTTCTTTTATACTCACTCGACTGGTAAGCACTGAAAGCCGAGATAGACATGTCCCAACTTGTCCTCTAACACGCCGAAACGGAGGTGTTCCTTTGTCTCGCTTCATCAGCGAATCGGTCGTGACGCGCGAAGCCTCCGCGCGGCTTTCCATGACAAAATCTCTTGTTAAAAGTGAAATCTGCCAGAAAATGGCTGATGTCCAGGTCTTGTGATAACCAGAGAAAGAGCATACGACGGTCTCGTATCCACAGAGCCATCAGCTTAGAAATGATCCAGTGGTTTGTGCCGTGTTGTCGCAGCTCGCAGCGCGGCGCACCGACCGTCCTTTAAAGGGGTCCTTAAACCTGTAGTTAAAGTCCTTATTCTCTGTGAAGCCCGTAGAAGTTTCACTGAAAGCCAGATAAATTTTTCGAATGGTTTCCAGGTGCCAGTCTCTAACAGCTTCTGAAAAAATTCTGATGGAAAAAAAGTCCTTTTCATTCCGCCATTTCCAGACAATGAAAATCCGACGAGGGGGCGGGACCACTCCTTCCACAAGGCGTGCTCACAGGCGAATGACGTCACCGACAGGCGTGGAAAAACTCACGCATGCGCACGAGGGTTCAAGCATGTCTGACGTAAAAACATATGAATGAAATCCATATAGTTTTTGAAAAAAATAAAAAGGTACGATACTTTATGGACAGACCTCGTAAGTGGGGATGAGGTGGATTGGACAGTGATCAGAGAGTCCCAGAGATGCACAGGGAACAGAGCAGTTTATTGTTGTGTAGCAGTGGTCAAGAATGTTTGTGTCTCTGGTGGGACACATGATGTGCTGTCTGTATTTACGGAGTGGATGTCTATGAATGCATTTTGAATTAAAAGGGGTCAAATAATCAAATTTAAACTTTAACATTCCCACAAAATGTCATTTTCAAGATGGCTGCCATAACAAGAGGCAATTGTGTAACTTTGTTGGTACTTGAGATATGCTGGTCAACCTGGTGTCAAAATGTCCTTTTTGATGTGATTGTTTTAATAAGGCCACAAAAACAGACAAGACTACATAGTCAGTGAAAAAGCAACCTTTTCAAGTTGTCGTCCTGTCACCATTCTTTGAACATTTAAACATAATAGTAGAAAACCTATAATCGAGAAAGATGTGCTTTTGATCTGAAATTGATGTTCACTCTGCACATGGGTTCTTCTCACACTGCTCGTGAAAAGACTGGCTAATTAGGTTTAAATATGACAGATCCTTATTACTAAACCAACACATGCATATAGTTAATAACTGTGATAACCTTTTGCCAAAATATATGTCTTTCCAGATGGTCAGTTCTCTAATGGAGTCTAAATATGATTTATATATATATATATATATATATATATATATATATATATATATATATATATATATATATATATATATATATATATATATATATACATATATACACACACACACACACACACACACACACACATCTAGTTTCAATGTTCTTTTCACACATATACTTGTATAACAAACGAGTATTTGTTTGTGGAGATATAAATATCGATCTTTTAAATCCAACAGAGGATTTCATTAATATTATGTACAGTTTAAATTTAGATCCAAAAATCACTAGGCCTTCAAGAACAACTTCACATTCAGCTCCTCCTATTGATAATATATTTACGAATGATACTGATAAAAAAAAACACTAAGTGGCTTATTAATCAGTGATATCAGTGACCATTTACTAATTTTTACAATAACTGATCTAAACCTAAATAAAAAATGTACTGAGAAAATACACTACTGTAACTGTTTGGAATCTGAAGAAGCTAGCACTGCCTTAAAACATGATTTACTTTTACAGAATTGGAATCCCATATATGTAAAACAGGATGCTAACTTGGTATATTCAGAAATTTAAAACATATTTCTCAATGTTTCTGTGTAGGCTCTCAGTTGTCCAGGTGGTTTCCATAGTAGAGAAGTTTAAATCTTCGACTGGACTGGGTTGCTTGACGCGAGGACGTTTCGCTTCAAATCACAGAAGCTTCCTCAGCTAAAATTCTTGCTCTGGAAGTCTGATTTCTGTCTTTTCCTGGTTCTCTCCCTCAGCCCCAACCAGTCCCAGCAGAAGACTGCCCCTCCCTGAGCCTGGTTCTGCTGGAGGTTTCTTCCTGTTAAAAGGGAGTTTTTCCTTCCCACTGTAGCCAAGTGCTTGCTCACAGGGGGTCGTTTTGACCGTTGGGGTTTTACATAATTATTGTATGGCCTTGCCTTACAATATAAAGCACCTTGAGGCAACTGTTTGTTGTGATTTGGCGCTATATAAAAAAAAATTGATTGATTGATTGATTCATTTAAAAGAAAAAACAGAAAAGCAAAAGCAAAATTAACAAAACATTACAAACCATTGAATGAAAAGAAGCAGTTTGGAAGAACAAGTCTTATATATTCTGCCCCTTTTTTACAATACAATCTTGCAAAGCATCATCAATCGACATCATTGCATTTCTATGACTTTGTCACATGCCACTGACTTCTTTCCTAATTTTAACCATTATTTAAAAGACTACATCCCTAATAGAATACATTTTAAACTTCAAACATTCTAAACATTATTAACAGATTACATTTTTGGCTTTGTCACAGCCCACTGACCTATTTCATAGTTTCATACTTACGAAATACATCACGTTTAATACGTTTTTAAAATAATTTAAGTGACCTTGATTCTTTGATTTCTTTGTTGAGGTTGTTCCATAATTTTACACCATTCACTGCAATACTCCGTTCCTTTATCTTGGTTCTGAATCTTGGTTTTTTAAAGACTTCTATGCCCTTCAAATTATAACTACTTACTCTTTTTTCAAACATATTTTGAATGTTTATTGGTAAGGTATTGTTATTCGCTTGGTACATTATTTGTAGTAATTTCAAATCAACTAAATGAAATTTAAGTACCCTATACTTAATAAACAATGGATTAGATGGATCTCTAAATCGACTGTTGCCAATCACTTTTAAAGCTCTTTTCTGCAAAATAAATAAAGGTTGTGTATAAGTTGTACATGTTGATCCCCAGATTTCTACACAATAAGTCAAATATGGAACAATCAATGAATTGTACAATGTTAATAATCCATAACTATTTAATGAATATTTAACTTTATGCAAAACAGCAATGGCTTTCGCTCTTTCCTTTTATGTAATTTATGTGAATTCCATGTAAAATCTTCATCAATCATAACTTCATTTCTTTTACCCTTTGAATGTCCATTCCGTCTATTTTTAATGACACATTATTTTTTTTAACTCTGTCATTGAACAATATGAAATTTGTTTTATTAAGACAATCTGTTTATATCAAACCAATATTTCACTTTTTCCAACTCTGTATTTATCACTTGTGCTACTTCCTGTATATCTGATCCAGAGTAAAATAATGTTGTGTCGTCAGCAAATAAAATGCTACCAAGTACATTAGATATATTCACAAAATCATTGATATACAAAATAAACAGTTTGGGTCCAAGTACCGACCCTTGTGGTACTCCACACATGATATTACACAATTCTGATTTAGTATTATTTATCTGAACAAACTGTTTTCTATTTTCTAAGTAGCTTTTTACCTACTGATGTGCAATCCCTCTTATTCCATATTGTTGTAACTTGTGAAGCAATGTTGAATGATCAATAACATCAGAAGCTTTTTTCAAGTCAATAAAAACACTTACCATATAATCCTTATTATCTATTGCTGTTGATATTTTTTCTGTTAATTCCATAATTGCCATAGCTGTCGAATGTTTTGTTCTAAATCCATACTGAGCATTATTTAAAATATGATGTGTCTCAATGAATTTATCCAACCTTGTCACAAAAACCTTTTCCATAATTTTAGAAAACTGTGGAAGCAATGACACTGGCCTGTAATTTGAAACATTATGTTTGTCTCCATTTTTATATAACGGGACTACCTTGGCAATTTTCATTTCGTCTGGGAAAATTCTTGTTGACAGAGACAGATTACAAATGTAAGTGAATGGTTCAATAACAGTTTCTATTATACTTTTTACAGTCATCATGTCTAAATCTTCATACTCAGTTGATCTTTTGCTTACACAGTTTTTTACAATATTCCTTATTTCATCTTTTTCCACATTGTCAAGGAAAATACTATTGACCGTATTTACAATTGTATTTAATTTATCTTCTACTATTGGTTTATTTCCCACCAGATTTGATCCCACCTTTGAGAAATAATCATTAAACTCATTTACAACTTCTTTTATATCATTTATCTCTTTATTTTCCTTGACAAGGTAATTTGGAAAAGTTGATTTCACTCCGTCACTTTCCATCACACTTTTTATAATTCCCCATATTGCCCTCATATTGTCTTTACTCTTATTCAATTGTTCACTATAATAATCTTTTTTTTGTTTGTTTCCTAATTATTGTCAATAGTTTATTTTTATATTTTTTTGTATCTGTGTTCTGTTTCCTTTGTTTGCATTTTTAAAAAGCACTTATATAAATAGTTTTTCTTTACACAAGCGTTTTTTTATTCCCTTGGTCAGCCATGGTTTATTTACTGTTTTCTTACTAGTTTTTATTAATTTACAATTTTTATTATATGATTTCATCAGTATTTTCATGAATGAACAATATGCTACATTAACGTCACGACATAAACCTCTTCCCAATTTTGACTTTTAAGATCATAATTTAATGCCTCTAAGGCTTTTAATGACTTATCTCTTTTAAAGTTTATAACTGTTTTTTTTTTGTACCTATTTTTATATTTAAATATTGAAAAAACTGGTAAATGATCACTGAGATCTGTCATCAATATCCCATTCATAATAATTTCATCTGTTCTATTTGTGAATATACTGTCAATTGCAGTTGCACTTTGCGATGTAATTCTGGTTGGTTTTGTTATCAAGGGGAATAAACCCAAGCTATTCATTGAATTCACAAAATCACTTACTCTTTGGCAACTGGAGCTTTCCACATTAACATTAAAGTCTCCACACATAAAGAGCGTTTTGTTTTTGATTTGATGGAATAATTCTATTATTTTGCGGATTATTATTCTGTGGATAAAGGCAGATGCACAGTGGTCCTGAACACATCGGACTACGAGGTCAAGATCAACAACTTGCTCAGTGACTCCAATACATATGAACGTCTGAAGAGAGACCCCATGAGTGGCTATAAGAAGAAAATCATTAGCTACCTCCAAAACCTGGAGAAAAAGGGACTCATTGACAGGCAGACATACTACAGACTGTACCCTGGGGATGCCACTCCATGCATCTATGGACTGTCCAAAATCCACAAACAGGACGTGCCACTCAGGCCTATTGTATGTAGCACAGATTCCATCACGTACAATTTGGCCAAGCACCTCAAGTGGATTTTGGCTCCTCTAGTGGGTAACTCAGACCACCATGTGAAGAAGACACAAGATTTTATGAACAAGATCAAGGACCTGCAGCTGGAGGCAGATGAAACAATCATGTCATTTGATGTGACTTCGTTGTTCTCCTGCATCCCCACCACTGAGGCTGTCTCAGCTGTGAGGCAGAGACTGCTGGAGGATGTGTCTCTACTTGAAAGGACCAAACTCACACCAGGCCACATCTGCCAACTCTTGGAGATCTGTCTCAACATCATGTATTTCCTGTTTAGGGGGAATTACTACAGGCAGATTCATGGTTGTGCGATGGGGTCTCCGGTATCCCCCATTGTGGCCAATCTGTACATGGAGCGAGTGGAGAAGACAGCCTTGACGTCTTTCACGGGCATCTCTCCCAGTCACTGGTTCAGATATGTTGATGACACATGGGTTAAAATCAAGCAACAGGAAGTTGAGGACTTTACAGAACACATCAACTCGGTGGACGCCAATATCAAGTTCACACGTGAGATGCCAGAAACAACCATTTAGCCTTATTGGACTGTGATGTTATGACTGGAGAGAACAGGCAGCTCCAGACAGGGGTTTACAGAAAACCAACTCACACTGACCAAACCACCCCCTTGAACACAAGCTCGGGGTGATCAGGACGCTTCAACACAGAGCCCTACAGGTACCCACAACTGCAGAGGGAAGGGCTAAAGAACAACAACGAGTCCGGAAAGCCCTCACAATATGTGGGTACCCACGATGGTCCCTGGACAAAGTGCAGAAGTCCCAGAGAACAAAGAGACCAGATAGACAGGAGATGGAGACAAGAAGAAGAGGTGTGTCTCTCCCATATTTAGCAGGAGTAGGGGAAAAACTACAGAGGATCTTCAGACAGCACAAAATCCCAGTTTACTTTAAACCGGTTAACACCTTGAGACAGAAATTAGTTCACCCTAAGGACATGATCCCTAGTTACAAACAGAGCAATGTAGTGTATTCGATCAGGTGTCAGGAAAACTGTAACGAACACTACATAGGTGAGACTAAGCAACCTTTACACAAAAGGCTATACCAGCACTGCAGAGAGGGTGCCAGTGGACCTCAGTCTGCAGTTCATCTCCACCTTAAAGACACTAACCACATGTTTGAGGACAAGGAACTTACAATATTAGCCAGAGAGAAGAAATGGTTTGAGAGAGGGGTCAAGGAGGCATTCTTTGTGAAATGTTTGAAACCCAGCCTTAACCAGGGACGGGGTCTGAGACACGCTTTATCCCCTGTTTACAATGGGGTACTTAGGTCAAAGGAGTTTCAGTCTTTTGTTCATGGTAATGAGTCATTCATGTCATCAGGAGAGTCATCAAGGGAGCAATCAGGAAAGGCATCCATCCCATCATTAGGAGGGACAGCTGCCCTGTCATTAGGAGAGTGCTAACTAGAGCATAATAGTTGCTAATTAGAGCTATTGTTTAGTCACTAGCCTATAGCAGTCTGCCTCTCAGTAGGAGCGGTCTGGTTAGGTTTAAAACTCCAGCTTTTGTTGGTTTTTGGTTATTCGTCTCTACAAGAGTCAGACAGAAGTCAGACTTCCAGAGCAAGAATTTTAGCTGAGGAAGCTTCTGCAATTTGAAGCGAAACATCCTCGCGTCAAGCAACCCAGTCCAGTTGAAGATTTAAGCTTCTCTACTATTTCTCAATATATACAACAAAAATTGTCCAGTTATACAGTATAGTAATAAGAATAAGCTCATCCATGGATGACTAAAGGTCTTCAAAAGGTTTGCAAGAAAAAATATACTATACATAGAATTCATAAAAACTAAATCAAGAGAGGCAGAGATTAAATATAATGACTATAAAAATAAATGAACAACTATCATGAGGAATTGTAAAAAATCATACTTTGGAAAAATACTAAATGACAATAAAAAAACATAATGGAATCATGGAAAATATTGAACACTATTATAACAAATCCAAATCAACTAACTATCCAACATATTTTACGTATAAGAACAAAGATGGATATGATATGAGTTAAGTAGTGGATAGTTTTAATAAATTCTTTGCTAATATTGGGCCGGCTCTGGCAGCTGAAATTCCACACAGCCCACGGGAAAATCAGGAATTAATTGACAGAAATCCACACACAATGTTTCTTGGTCCAGTAGATGAAAGGGAAATTATTAAGGTTAGTACAGTTATTAACTAGTTAGTACATGTGAAAGTAAAAAGTCAATGGATCATGATGATGTGAATATGACCTTAGTAAAGTAAATAATTACTGAAATTGCAAAACGATTAGCATATATTTTTAATAAATCATTTCAAACTGGAATTGTTCCAAACAGTATGAAAGTGGCAAAAGTAATAAATGTATTTAAATCTGGCAGTAAACATCTTTTTTAATAATTACAGGCCTGTGCCTCTGTTGTCACAATTTTCTAAGATATTGGAAAAGATTTACAATAGCAGATTGGATAAATTTATAGAATGACATAATTTGCTGGATGAAAGTCAGTATGTTTTTTTTTTTATGTTTTTTTCAGTATGCTATCCAGTCACAGCAGATGAAACTTTTTTTTATTACTGAGCAAACATCATTGTTACACTTTTTTAGGTTCAATGATTCCACGGCGTTATGGCGTCAGTCACCCCATGGCCTTGGCGGAGGTTTGCACTCTCTGAGTACTTCTAGTTTTGTTTTGTTTTATTTTGTTGCAAAGTTCTTTCCTTGAATTGAATAAACTTGAAAAAAAAAATGAAATGCGTCATAAAAAGTGTTTTTCTCTATTTCAGATGGTATGATACTATGACACAACTTTAGGCTGATACTGTGATGAAACAGTCTTGATATTCTTATTTTTGGAATGAGGAAAGCAAAAATTTGTAATGGAAGTCTAGCCTTAATCAATTGGGCTGTTCTCTGCACTGGGGTCACAATTTTATACACACTATTACAATAGAACCACATTTGTGATGAAAGGATCCTTATTTTGAATCCATGTCAAACAGAAAAATGCCTCAGGTGCAGTTAATCCACTTTTATGGTGGTGCACTGGTGTGTGTGTGTGTGTGTGTGTGTGTGTGTGTGTGTGTGTGTGTGTGTGTGTGTGTGTGTGTGTGTGTGTGTGTGTGTGGCTGTGAGGCATCACTGTAAAGTGCCCTCATCATCTGTTTTAGATAGACCAGCACAATAGAAATGTAGTCCATTTATTACCTCTGCCAGTTAAGTTGGAGGAGGTTATGTTATCGCCCCTGTTTGTTTGTCTGTTGATTTGTTTGTTTGTTTGTAAACAGCCTGGAGCCCACACTTTTCACATATCTCTATGAAATTTTTAATGAAGATTCATCTCCTGATAGGCAAGAACTGATTCGATTTTCAAGGTCATAGGTCAAAAGGCAAAGTCAGGAAAAATCTTGGAAAAATGGAAAATTCCTTAAGATTGAACAAATTTTCAAAAATTCAAAACTCTGTTAAATAAGATTATATTTCTTTCATCTTTGAGAAAATTATGCAGGATGGCATCCTTTATTGACTAACAAAGGTTTATCCAGATATGATCCAGATTACAGATTTTGTGACCATTTAAATTTAACATTGAAAACCCCATTTAATGTATATTTTACATTATACGTATCTTAATCAGACGTGCCCCAATCACTCTCATATTTGAACGTGAGGTGTAGACTCGCACTCACTGTCAACTGACAAAGTTTGATCCAGATCAGATCCGGATTGTGGATTTTGTGGACATTTGAAATAATATTGCCAATTTGATGCACGTTTTGCATTATATCTCAATCAAAAGTGCCTCAATCACTCTTTTTTCTGACAATGAGGTGCAAACTGGCACTCTCAATGAACAGACTAAGTTTGATCCGCAGCTGCAGCCGTATTGCACATTTAGCGGATATTTGACTCTTTTAAACATTGAAAAGCCCTCTTGATCTATATTTTGAATGATATTTTAGCTTATGAAAAGTCACTTCTAAGAGGACTTTGACCTTGAAAATATTTTCCAAGTTAAATATTTTCCAACTTTGTGGAACTGGAAGCTAGTGTTGGCGAAGGTTTGCGCTCTACAAGCGCGAGGTGCTCTAGTTGTTCAAGTGGTGGCCCTGAAAATTAAGACCTGGATCCTCTTGTCTGTATCCATTTACAGCAGAACGAAGGTTAGTTACTGGCAACGTGTTTTAAAACCCCATTTATCAAAACACTTGACTGTAGCCTCTTCATAACCTATGAAATGCATCATGTGTTCAGTCTCAGAGTGAGCATGACTGTACATGAACCATGTAACTGTAGCTGAGCAGACAATCACATCAGAATCTGGGAGATTTTAACAATTTGTGAAATATATGCCATGGCTCACTGTCAGTTCACAGATCTTTAAAATTGCAGAATGGAGAAGCAGTCAGAAGCATTTCTGAGTGCAACATGAGTGTTCCTGCACAGGGAATAAAGGTGAAAAATAAAGTGTGTACCACATAGGTCCATGACAGCCACAAGGAAAAACACCTTTAATTGGCAGTGGCAGAGGCTGAAGGTAAAACAGATTGGGCTTTTTTTCTGGTTTGATTGCAAGGGTTCCACTGCTCATTGCTCTTCAGCTCCACCAGCTGTTTTTCTCTTTCTCCTCCAACCTCCCATCTCGTTGTTTCAGGGGGAAAATGAGGCTGACAGCTTGCGGAAGTCTGATGTTCTGGCACTATCCTGGCAACAGCGTAGATAATGTGGTGAAGTGAGGGATGTGGAGGCAGGGAGCCCAAGGGAAGCAGGACGGTGGACATGCATATGGTTCTACCCTGGTTAGCTTCCTGCTCACCACTTATGGGCCCTCGTAACCTCGTCTTATGGCACCTCTGCCAATAAGAACGGGCAAGGCAGCTGTAACCAAGCATGCTGAAGGCCGCTGACCTGGAAATATGGCTCAATCTAGCAAGTCCGTTCAGTAGCCCAGACTGGATTTATATGCACCCCCCCCAATTCCACACCTCACTGCAGATGACACTCAGCTATTATTGTCCTACAATCCGTGTGGAAATGTTCCATCGAACTATGTACACAACACTGACATGCAAGATTAAAGTTTCAATATCCTGCAACACATTGTGTCGTATTAGCATCAAGGATGAGTGCTGAGCAAAAATGCTTCAAAAGCTTAGAGAGTCAAGAGTCTTTTCTTTAGGGCCCTGTCCCACTGGGGAGAGGATCAATTGCGCATGAATTGAGTATACAAATTGCGGGCGTTCGTTGTCGTCCACAACAAAAATGGCCAAAAATGATAAATGTCCCAGTATGAATTACTGATATACGAGGGCTGTCAATAAAGTAACGGTCCTTTTTATTTTTTTCAAAAACTATATGGATTTCATTCATATGTTTTTACGTCAGACATGCTTGAACCCTCGTGCGCATGCGTGAGTTTTTCCACGCCTGTCGGTGACGTCATTCGCCTGTGAGCACTCCTTGTGGGAGGAGTCGTCCAGCCCCTCGTCGGAATTCCTTTGTCTGAGAAGTTGCTGAGAGACTGGCGCGTTGTTTGATCAAAATTTTTTCTAAACCTGTGAGACACATCGAAGTGGACACGGTTCGAAAAATTAAGCTGGTTTTCAGTGAAAATTTTAACGGCTGATGAGAGATTTTGAAGTGATTCTGTCGCTTTAAGGACTTCCCACGGTGCGAGACGTTGCTCAGCGCTCTCAGGCAGCGTCGTCAGCCTGTTCAAGCTGAAAACCTCCACATTTCAGGCTCTATTGATCCAGGACGTCGTGAGAGAACAGAGAAGTTTCAGAAGAAGTCGGTTTCAGCATTTTATCCGGATATTCCACTGTTAAAGGAGATTTTTTTAATGAAAGACGTGCGGACGGGTCCGCGCATCGGGACGCAGCCGCCGCGACGCTCCGCCACAGGAAAAAGACCTCTGTTGAAAGCCTTAAGGACATGTCCTGCCTGTTAAACAATTTCTCATATACTCACTCCACTGAAAGCCATCAAAAGCCGCCTGGATTTTAAAAATGGTTATCAACACGGAGGTGTTTTTCCTGTGCCGCCGCACCGCGTCGGCTGCGTCCCGACGCGCGGACCCGGATAAAATGCTGAAACCGACTTCTTCTGAAACTTCTCTGTTCTCTCACGACGTCCTGGATCAATAGAGCCTGAAATGTGAAGGTTTTCAGCTTGAACAGGCTGACGACGGCGCCTGAGAGCGCTGAGCGACGTCTCGCACTGTGGGAAGTCCTTAAAGCGACAGAATCACCTCAAAATCTCTCATCAGCTGTTAAAATTTTCACTGAAAACCAGCTTAATTTTTCGAACCGTGTCCACTTCGATGTGTCTCACAGGTTTAGAAAAAATTTTGATCAAACAACGCGCCAGTCTCTCAGCAACTTCTCAGACAAAGGAATTCCGACGAGGGGCTGGACGACTCCTCCCACAAGGAGTGCTCACAGGCGAATGACGTCACCGACAGGCTTGGAAAAACTCACGCATGCGCACGAGGGTTCAAGCATGTCTGACGTAAAAACATATGAATGAAATCCATATAGTTTTTGAAAAAAATAAAAAGGACCGTTACTTTATTGACAGCCCTCGTATTGATAATATATAGCGAATATATGATGAACAATCATGGTTATATAACGCATGTAGTGAGGAAACTGATCCGACACATTGAGATTATCACGGTAGTATTACGGGTGTATTACGAATGCATCGCGCAAGTGTTGCACGTGCACGGCATCTGCATTGCGGCCATAAAATAAGCGCACTCGTGCCGTCTGCATCACTATTCACACCAACAATACAGCCTCTGGAGCATTTGCTGGACTTGGACAAGTTGATCACAGAGTTATTGTTCATTTTGTCATGCGAGGGTTAACTGTTCATGAGTTTGGGGAGCGGGAGGGGGGAAGCCGCTCGGGGTGTGAGATGGTGTTTTTTTTTTTTTTGAGAGTGTCACAGAAAACAGACTTCAGCGTGAGTTGTGGCAGCAACTCTTCCTTTTGTTGGTGTTAAATAAAAGTCCTGGATTGCAGCAGCTATTACATCTTTGTGGATTTACACAGCCGGACTGGCACTGACTGGCAGGTATGTCACTTTCTGCCACATATAGTACTCTGGGTTTACGTGACGTGTTTGTTATGCATTCACAGATTGTCCGCAAATCAGCTGCAAAGCAGATGTAATAAAAATTCTTTATTCATGGCCAATTTGTATGCAGTTAATGGCAGATATACAGCGCATAGAGTGAGTATGTATTGTGTATGAATTGAGTATGTATGGAGTATGTAAGGCGGATGTCATCCGCATCCAGATTTTTGAACAGCTCAAAAAAATCCTGGCTGCAGACATGCGTGCCTCTGCGGATGATCACGGGCGTGTTCGGATGACGGCCGACTCATACATGTCACACGGATATTGCGGCTGTTTGGTGACTATGGGCCAATTTTGTGCGCAATCCATATGCAAATCCTCCTAAACACCAGTGGGACAGGGCCCTAAAAGTAATCTAATGTAATTATCGCTGTTTGCCTGTGATGGAGATATGAAGTTGGTTTCCACTCTATCCTCCCTCTGTCTGTGCTTCATCACTTGTCTGTAAGCTATCACATGGTGTGACACTTCCTTAACGTGGCCCACTTCAAATTTATGCACCTTCAGAGCGGAGAAATTTCTCCCAACAAAATGGCCATGCCGTGTTTGTTCAGCGGACAGGAATGAGTGAAATTAACAAAGTTGATGTGACACTATCTGTCATCAGCCATTACAAATCAATAGGCTGCTCGCCCGTGCGGCGTATTCCCAACGGTTTTACATGCTCCAAAGTACAGCAGGTATTTTAATGCATGATGAAAGGCTCGTTTCACATCCAGCATGAAGTATGAGGGACATGTGACGACCGCGATGCAACCTCCGAGCTCAGATGTACAAATCAAGCGTCATTTTGAGATGTGAAGCCGAGCTTTAAACTGAAGTATCTAAGTTATGTCACGTTTAGAAGCAATTAGAGTTCATTGATGTGTGATGGCGGGATGGGGACAGCTCATTTTAGACGTTTAGCATTTGAAGTACACTGACATTTCAGACTTAAGACAAAAGGCTGTGTTCCACTGATCATGTAATGACAGACATTTCTTTGGCTTGTCTTACACTCGTGTCGTAATCAACTCGCTTCAGTATTAAACAGAAAGTGGTGACCTAAATTTGCTACATATCACCAATTGATGTTACTTCTTTCATTCTATTATGATACATATATGGATGACAAGACAGAAGTGATTTGATCCTCCGAACATGATTGTTGTTGGCTTGATCATTTATTTTTATATGACTTCTTTAAACATTTCTACTCTCTGTACACGAGCTGGATATGGTATTCTGGCACTTTTCAAAAATCAGCTGTGAATACATGATTGTTAATCAATCAATCAATCAACTTTTTTCTTATATAGCGCCAAATCACAACAAACAGTTGCCCCAAGGCGCTTTATATTGTAAGGCAAGGCCATACAATAATTATGAAAAACCCCAACGGTCAAAACGACCCCCTATGAGCAAGCACTTGGCCACAGTGGGAAGGAAAAACTCCCTTTTAACAGGAAGAAACCTCCAGCAGAACCAGGCTCAGGGAGGGGCAGTCTTCTGCTGAGACTGGTTGGGGCTGAGGGAAAAAACCAGGAAAAAGACATGCCGTGAAGGGGGGCAGAGATCAATCACTAATGATTAAATGCAGAGTGATGCATACGGAGCAAAAAGAGAAAGAAACAGTGCATCATGGGAACCCCCCCACAATCTACGTCTAAAGCAGCATAACCAAGGGAAGGTCCAGGGTCACCCGATCCAGCCCTAACTATAAGCCTTAGCGAAAAGGAAAGTTTTAAGCCTAATCTTAAAAGTAGAGAGGGTATCTGTCTCCCTGATCTGAATTGGGAGCTGGTTCCACAGGAGAGGAGCCTGAAAGCTGAAGGCTCTGCCTCCCAATCTACTCTTACAAACCCTAGGAACTACAAGTAAGCCCGCAGTCTGAGAGCGAAGCGCTCTAATGGGGTAATATGGTACTACGAGGTCCCTAAGATAAGATGGGACCTGATTATTCAAAACCTTATAAGTAAGAAGAAGAATTTTAAATTCTATTCTAGAATTAACAGGAAGCCAATGAAGAGAGGCCAACACGGGTGAGATATGCTCTCTCCTGCTAGTCCCCGTCAGTACTCTAGCTGCAGCATTCTGAACCAACTGAAGGCTTTTTAGGGAACTTTTAGGACAACCTGATAATAATGAATTACAATAGTCCAGCCTAGAGGAAATAAATGCATGAATTAGTTTTTCAGCATCACTCTGAGACAAGACCTTTCTGATTTTAGAGATATTGCGTAAATGCAAAAAGGCAGTCCTACATATTTGTTTAATATGCGCTTTGAATGACATACCCTGATCAAAAATGACTCCAATATTTCTCACAGTATTACTAGAGATCAGGGAAATGCCATCCAGAGTAACGATCTGGTTAGACACCATGCTTCTAAGATTTGTGGGGCCAAGTACAATAACTTCAGTTTTATCTGAGTTTAAAAGCAGGAAATTAGAGGTCATCCATGTCTTTATGTCTGTAAGACAATCCTGCAGTTTAGCTAATTGGTGTGTATCCTCTGGCTTCAAGGATAGATAAAGCTGGGTATCATCTGCGTAACAATGAAAATTTAAGCAATACCATCTAATAATACTGCCTAAGGGAAGCATGTATAAAGTGAATAAAATTGGTCCTAGCACAGAACCTTGTGGAACTCCATAATTAACTTTAGTCTGTGAAGAAGATTCCCCATTTACATGAACAAACTGTAATCTATTAGACAAATATGATTCAAACCACCGCAGCGCAGTGCCTTTAATACCTATGACATGCTCTAATCTCTGTAATAAAATTTTATGGTCAACAGTATCAAAAGCAGCACTGAGGTCCAACAGAACAAGCACAGAGATAAGTCCACTGTCCGAAGCAATAAGAAGATCATTTGTAACCTTCACTAATGCTGTTTCTGTACTATGATGAATTCTAAAACCTGACTGAAACTCTTCAAATAGACCATTCCTCTGCAGGTGATCAGTTAGCTGTTTTACAACTACCCTCTCAAGAATCTTTGAGAGAAAAGGAAGGTTGGAGATTGGCCTATAATTAGCTAAGATAGCTGGGTCAAGTGATGGCTTTTTAAGTAATGGTTTAATTACTGCCACCTTAAAGGCCTGTGGTACATAACCAACTAACAAAGATAGATTGATCATATTTAAGATTGAAGCATTAAATAATGGTAGGACTTCCTTGAGCAGCCTGGCAGGAATGGGGTCTAATAAACATGTTGATGGTTTGGATGAAGTAACTAATGAAAATAACTCAGACAGAACAATCGGAGAGAAAGAGTCTAACCAAATACTGGCATCACTGAAAGCAGCCAAAGATAACGATACATCTTTGGGATGTTTATGAGTAATTTTTTATCTAATAGTCAAAATTTTGTTAGCAAAGAAAGTCATGAAGTCATTACTAGTTAAAGTTAATGGAATACTCAGCTCAATAGAGCTCTGACTCTTTGTCAGCCTGGCTACAGTGCTGAAAAGAAACCTGGGGTTATTCTTATTTTCTTCAATTAGTGATGAGTAGAAAGATGTCCTAGCTTTACGGAGGGCTTTTTTATAGAGCAACAAACTCTTTTTCCAGGCTAAGTGAAGACCTTCTAAATTAGTGAGACGCCATTTCCTCTCCAACTTATGGGTTATCTGCTTTAAGCTACGAGTTTGTGAGTTATACCACGGAGTCAGACACTTCTGATTTAAAGCTCTCTTTTTCAGAGGAGCTACAGCATCCAAAGTTGTCTTCAAAGAGGATGTAAAACTATTGAAGAGATACTCTAACTCCCTTACAGAGTTTAGGTAGCTACTCTGCTCTGTGTTGGTATATGACATTAGAGAACATAAAGAAGGAATCATATCCTTAAACCTAGTTACAGCGCTTTCTGAAAGACTTCTAGTGTAATGAAACGTATTCCCCACTGCAGGGTAGTCCATCAGGGTAAATGTAAATGTTATTAAAAAATGATCAGACAGAAGGGAGTTTTCAGGGAATACTGTTAAGTCTTCTATTTCCATACCATAAGTCAGAACAAGATCTAAGATATGATTAAAGTGGTGGGTGGACTCATTTACTTTTTGAGCAAAGCCGATAGAGTCTAATAATAGATTAAATGCAGTGTTGAGGCTGTCATTCTCAGCATCTGTGTGGATGTTAAAATCGCCCACTATAATTATCTTATCTGAGCTAAGCACTAAGTCAGACAAAAGGTCTGAAAATTCACAGAGAAACTCACAGTAACGACCAGGTGGACGATAGATAATAACAAATAAAACTGGTTTTTGGGACTTCCAATTTGGATGGACAAGACTAAGAGAGAAGCTTTCAAATGAATTAAAGCTCTGTCTAGGTTTTTGATTAATTAATAAGCTGGAATGGAAGATTGCTGCTAATCCTCCGCCACGGCCCGTGCTACGAGCATTCTGACAGTTAGTGTGACTCGGGGGTGTTGACTCATTTAAACTAACATATTCATCCTGCTGTAACCAGGTTTCTGTTAGGCAGAATAAATCAATACGTTGATCAATTATTATATCATTTACCAACAGGGACTTAGAAGAGAGAGACCTAATGTTTAATAGACCACATTTAACTGTTTTAGTCTGTGGTGCAATTGAAGGTGCTATATTATTTTTTCTTTTTGAATTTTTATGCTTAAATAGATTTTTGCTGGTTATTGGTGGTCTGGGAGCAGGCACCGTCTCTACGGGGATGGGGTAATGAGGGGATGGCAGGGGGAGAGAAGCTGCAGAGAGGTGTGTAAGACCACAGCTCTGCCTCCTGGTCCCAACGCTGGACAGTCACAGTTTGGAGGATCCAAGAAAATTGGCCAGATTTCTAGAAATGAGAGCTGCTCCCTCCTAAAGTGGGATGGATGCCGTCTCTCCTAACAAGACCAGGTTTTCCCCAGAAGCTTTGCCAATTATCTATGAAGCCCACCTCATTTTTTGGACACCACTCAGACAGCCAGCAATTCAAGGAGAACATGCGGCTAAACATGTCACTCCCGGTCTGATTGGGGAGGGGCCCAGAGAAAACAACAGAGTCCGACATTGTTTTTGCAAAGTTACACACCGATTTAATGTTAATTTTAGTGACCTCCGATTGGCGTAACCGAGTGTCATTACTGCCGACGTGAATTACAATCTTACCAAATTTACGCTTAGCCTTAGCCAGCAATTTCAAATGTCCTTCGATGTCGCCTGCTCTGGCCCCCGGAAGACAATTGACAATGGTTGCTGGTGTCGCTAACTTCACATTTCTCAAAACAGAGTCGCCAATAACCAGAGTTTGATCCTCGGCGAGTGTATCGTCGAGTGGGGAAAAACGGTTAGAGATGTGAACGGGTTGACGGTGTACACGGGGCTTCTGTTTAGGGCTACGCTTCCTCCTCACAGTCACCCAGTCGGCCTGCTTTCCCGACTGACCGGGATCTGCCAGGGGGTAACTAACGGCGGCTAAGCTACCTTGGTCCGCACCGACTACAGGGGCCTGGCTAGCTGTAGAATTTTCCACGGTGCGGAGCCGAGTCTCCAATTCGCCCAGCCTGGCCTCCAAAGCTACGAATAAGCTGCACTTATTACAAGTACCGTTACTGCTAAAGGAGGCCGAGGAATAACTAAACATTTCACACCCAGAGCAGAAAAGTGCGGGAGAGACAGGAGAAGCCGCCATGCTAAATCGGCTAAGAGCTAGTAGCTACGCAACCTAGCGGATTCCTAAAAACACACAAAGTGAATAATGTGTAAATAATTTAGAGGTGATTCAGCAGAAGGAGTGCCTTAATTAAGGCACCAAACAGGCCATGAAGCAGCACAGGCAACGCACGACAACAGCGAACGCACGACAACGGTGCTAAAATAAAATAAAAATCGACTAAACACGCTGTGGAGCAGCACAGATAACGCACGACAACAGTGCTAAAAAAAAAACAAAAAAACGAAAGCGTTAGCAAGCTAGTTAGCTTGCCAACGCTGATGAAAGTTAGCTGATAAAAGTGCTCCGTCGCGATGTTTCGACCGTTAGAGGTCTTCCTTAGGCGTTGGAGCACAGTAAAAAAGTAAAAGTAAAAAGGTAAAAAAGTAAAAAAGTCTTGAAAAAGACTGTTAGTTCAAGTCCAAAGCAGCAGGTAGCAGTCTCTGTGTAAACAGTCCCAACAGAGAGCCAAAATTCTGATGCAATCTCACTCCGAAGACCAAGTCAGCAAAGTCCACGTTCCGCTTCCTCAATGTTAATAAGTGGCAACCTTCAGTACTGAAAAATCAAATCACCATGGATGTGCCAAAACCTGCAATTCCTTGAATGGTTACTGGAGGGTGGCTCCAAAAGCAAGCCTATCCTCATAGAACCACATGTTAAAATGTCCATCCTTATAGCAGAAATAATCATGTTCGCACCCCTTCGCCCCAAAAAAAATGTTTCAAAGATTAGTTTTCCTGTTTATGACAACTGTACAGGGTGATATATATATATATATATATATATATATATATATATATATATATATATATATATATATATATATATACCTTTTTATTTTTTTCAAAAACCATATGGATTTGAATCACGTGTGATTGCATCAGCCAAGCTTGAACCTTCGTGCACATGCGTGAGTTTTTTCATGCCTGTCGGTTCCGTCATTCGCCTGTGAGCAGGCTTTGAGTTGGCACTGGTCCACCCCTCTCGTCGTTAAGGAAATGGCGGAATGATTTGGAGCTTTGCTGCATCAATTTTTTTCTTGAAACTGTGAGAGACCTCCAGCTGGACACCATTCGGAAAATTAATATGGCTTTCAGGGACAATTTTATGGGGATTACACAGATTAAGGAGTGCTCCAGCTGGTTTAAAGACCGCCCACAGTGTCTGAGAGCGCGGCGCACTCCGAGCGCCGATCGACAGGCTCAAACCCCGCTGAAACAACCAGATCATTTCCAACGTGAAGGCTTTGTTGATCCGGGACGTCGTCTGACTTTCACAAAAAAGGCAGGAGACGTGGACATCAGCACTTTTTCGGCACATTCCACTGTTACAGGAGTTTTTTTCATGGAAAGAGAAGAGGAGGATTGCGCCACCGTGCCGCTCATGGCGCGGGACAAAACCACCTCCGTGTTGGTCTCACAGGACGGCTTTCAGGTGGCTTTCAGACGGCTTCTGGTTGCTTTTCAGTCGCGTGAATATCCGAGAAATTGAGCATGACGTGGACATGCCCCAACATGTCCTGTGAGGCTTCATCACGGCGTTGCTTTGCGCCATTCGGCTCCACCGCGATGCGCGGGATTCCTCCGCTCCTCTTTCCATGACAAAAACTCCTGTAACAGTGGACTGTGCCATTCATTTCTAAACTGGACGCTGTCTTGATCCGGTATGTCATCTAACTAGCACAGGAATTGCGGAAGACGTGGACATCAGCACTTTTTCGGCACATTGAGACAGACGTGTGTCCCTGAAAGCCATATTAATTTTCCGAATGGTGTCCACCTGGAGGTCTCTCACAGTTTCAAGAAAAAATTGATGCAGCAAAGCGCCAAATCATTCCGCCATTTCCTTAACGACGAGAGGGGTGGACCACTGCTCATACAAAGCCTGCTCACAGGCGAATGACGCAACTGACAGGCGTGAAAAAACTCACGCATGCACACGAAGGTTCAAGCTTGGCTGATGCAATCACACGTGATTCAAATCTGTATGGTTTTTGAAAAAAATAAAAAGGTCCGATACTTTTCTAACAGACCTCGTATCTATATTTATTTATTTATTTATTTATAATTAGCTATGTTAAGATACACTGAATGGAAATATAAACACATCGTTTTGGTTTTTACTCCCATTTTTCATAAGCTGAACTCAAAGATCTAAAACATTTTCTGTATACACCCAAAAAAAGTGTTTCTCTCAAATATTGTTTGCAAATCTGTCAAATCTGTATACATCTCCTGAGGAGCACTTCTCCTTTGCAGAGATAATCCATCCCACCTCACAGGTGTGGCATATCAACAGGCTGCTTAGACAGCATGATTATTGCACAGGTGTGCCTTAGGCTGGCCACAATAAAAGGCCACCTTGAAAGGTTCAGTTTTATCACACAGCACAAAGCCTCAGATGTTGCAAGTTTTGAGGGAGCGTGCAGTTGGCATGTTGACAGCAGGAATGTCCACCAGAGCTGTTGCCCTTGAACTGAAAGTTCATTTCTCCACCATAAGCTGTCTCCAAAGGCATTTCAGAGAATCCAACCAGCCTCACAACCGCAGTCCACATGTAACCACACCAGCCCAAGACTTCCACATCAAGCAAGTTCACTTCCAAGATCGTCTAAGACCAGCTACCTGGACAGCTGCTGCAACAATTGGTTTGCAGAACCAAATAATTTCTGCAGAAACTTTCAGAAACCATCTCAGCGAAACTCCTCTGAATGCTCATCGTCCTCATCGGGGTCTCGACCTGACTGCAGTTTGTCATCGTAACTGACTTGCGTGGGCAAATGCTCACATTCACTGGAGTCTGGCACATTGGAGAGGTGTTCTCTTCACAGATGAATCCCGTGAGGAGATCCTGAGGCCTATTGTTTTGCCATTCATCCACGACCATCACCTCATGTTGCAGCATGATAATGCACAGCACCATGTTGCAAGGATCTATACACAATTCCTGGAAGCTGAAAACATCCTATTTCTTGCATGGCCAGCATACTCACCAGACATGTCACCCATTGAGCATGTTTGGGATGCTTTGGATCAGCGTATACAGCAGTGTGTTCCAGTTCCTGCCAATATCCAGCAACTTCACACAGCCATTAAAGAGGAGTGTCCAACATTCCACAGGCCACAATCAACAACCTGATCAACTCTATGCGAAGGAGATGTGTTGTACTGCATGACGCAAATAGTGTTCACACCAGATACTGACTGGTTTTCTAACCACCGTCCCCTCGACCTACCCAATAAAGCAAATGTGGTTACTAAGTATGCTTCAGAGTGGCAAGGCACACCTGTGCATTAATCATGCTCTCTAATCAGAATCTTGATATACCACACCTTTGAGGTGGGATGGCTTTTCTCAGCAAAGGACAAGTGCTCACTAACACAGATTTAGACAGAGATGTAAACAATATTTGAGAGAATTAGGTCTTTTGTGTACATAGAAAATGTTTTAGACCTTTGAGTTCAGCTCATGAAAATAAGAGCAAAAACAAGTGTTGCGTTTATATTTTTATTCATTGTATAAGGTAGGGGTCGGGTCAATTTAAGAAACAGCTACAATCCAGGTAGCTAGGCACTATTATGGTGCTAGCAACCTGCCAGTAGTAGTAGGCTGCTAATTCCTAATTCCTTTATCAATCAATCAATCAATCAATTTTTTTATATAGCGCCAAATCACAACAAACAGTTGCCCCAAGGCACTTTATATTGTAAGGCAAGGCCATACAATAATTATGTAAAACCCCAACGGTCAAAACGACCCCCTGTGAGCAAGCACTTGGCTACAGTGGGAAGGAAAAACTCCCTTTTAACAGGAAGAAACCTCCAGCAGAACCAGGCTCAGGGAGGGGCAGTCTTCTGCTGGGACTGGTTGGGGCTGAGGGAGAGAACCAGGAAAAAGACATGCTGTGGAGGGGAGCAGAGATCGATCACTAATGATTAAATGCAGAGTGGTGCATACAGAGCAAAAAGAGAAAGAAACAGTGCATCATGGGAACCCCCCAGCAGTCTACGTCTATAGCAGCATAACTAAGGGATGGTTTAGGGTCACCTGATCCAGCCCTAACTATAAGCTTTAGCAAAAAGGAAAGTTTTAAGCCTAATCTTAAAAGTAGAGAGGGTGTCTGTCTCCCTGATCTGAATTGGGAGCTGGTTCCACAGGAGAGGAGCCTGAAAGCTGAAGGCTCTGCCTCCCATTCTACACTTACAAACCCTAGGAACTACAAGTAAGCCTGCAGTCTGAGAGCGAAGCGCTCTATTTGGGGTGATATGGTACTACGAGGTCCCTAAGATAAGATGGGACCTGATTATTCAAAACCTTATAAGTAAGAAGAAGAATTTTAAATTCTATTCTAGAATTAACAGGAAGCCAATGAAGAGAGGCCAATATGGGTGAGATATGCTCTCTCCTTCTAGTCCCCGTCAGTACTCTAGCTGCAGCATTTTGAATTAACTGAAGGCTTTTTAGGGAACTTTTAGGACAACCTGATAATAATGAATTACAATAGTCCAGCCTAGAGGAAATAAATGCATGAATTAGTTTTTCAGCATCACTCTGAGACAAGACCTTTCTGATTTTAGAGATATTGCGTAAATGCAAAAAAGCAGTCCTACATATTTGTTTAATATGCGCTTTGAATGACATATCCTGATCAAAAATGACTCCAAGATTTATCACAGTATTACTAGAGGTCAGGGAAATGCCATCCAGAGTAAGGATCTGGTTAGACACCATGTTTCTAAGATTTGTGGGGCCAAGTACAATAACTTCAGATTTATCTGAGTTTAAAAGCAGGAAATTAGAGGTCATCCATGTCTTTATGTCTGTAAGACAATCCTGCAGTTTAGCTAATTGGTGTGTGTCCTCTGGCTTCATGGATAGATAAAGCTGGGTATCATCTGCGTAACAATGAAAATTTAAGCAATACCGTCTAATAATACTGCCTAAGGGAAGCATGTATAAAGTGAATAAAATTGGTCCTAGCACAGAACCTTGTGGAACTCCATAATTAACTTTAGTCTGTGAAGAAGATTCCCCATTTACATGAACAAATTGTAATCTATTAGACAAATATGATTCAAACCACCGCAGCGCAGTGCCTTTAATACCTATGGCATGCTCTAATCTCTGTAATAAAATTTTATGGTCAACAGTATCAAAAGCAGCACTGAGGTCTAACAGAACAAGCACAGAGATGAGTCCACTGTCTGAGGCCATAAGAAGATCATTTGTAACCTTCACTAATGCTGTTTCTGTACTATGATGAATTCTAAAACCTGACTGAAACTCTTCAAATAGACCATTCCTCTGCAGATGATCAGTTAGCTGTTTTACAACTACCCTTTCAAGAATTTTTGAGAAAAAAGGAAGGTTGGAGATTGGCCTATAATTAGCTAAGATAGCTGGGTCAAGTGATGGCTTTTTAAGTAATGGTTTAATTACTGCCACCTTAAAAGCCTGTGGTACATAGCCAACTAACAAAGATAGATTGATCATATTTAAGATTGAAGCATTAAATAATGGTAGGGCTTCCTTGAGCAGCATGGTAGGAATGGGGTCTAATAAACATGTTGATGGTTTGGATGAAGTAACTAATGAAAATAACTCAGACAGAACAATCGGAGAGAAAGAGTCTAACCAAATACCGGCATCACTGAAAGCAGCCAAAGATAACGATACGTCTTTGGGATGGTTATGAGTAATTTTTTCTCTAATAGTTAAAATTTTGTTAGCAAAGAAAGTCATGAAGTCATTACTAGTTAAAGTTAATGGAATATTCAGCTCAATAGAGCTCTGACTCTTTGTCAGCCTGGCTACAGTGCTGAAAAGAAACCTGGGGTTGTTCTTATTTTCTCCAATTAGTGATGAGTAGAAAGATGTCCTAGCTTTACGGAGGGCTTTTTTATAGAGCAACAGACTCTTTTTCCAGGCTAAGTGAAGATCTTCTAAATTAGTGAGACGCCATTTCCTCTCCAACTTACGGGTTATCTGCTTTAAGCTACGAGTTTGTGAGTTATACCACGGAGTCAGACACTTCTGATTTAAAGCTCTCTTTTTCAGAGGAGCTACAGCATCCAAAGTTGTCTTCAATGAGGATGTAAAACTATTGACGAGATACTCTATCTCCCTTACAGAGTTTAGGTAGCTACTCTGCACTGTGTTGGTATATGGCATTAGAGAACATAAAGAAGGAATCATATCCTTAAACCTAGTTACAGCGCTTTCTGAAAGACTTCTAGTGTAATGAAACTTATTCCCCACTGCTGGGTAGTCCATCAGAGTAAATGTAAATGTTATTAAGAAATGATCAGACAGAAGGGAGTTTTCAGGGAATACTGTTAAGTCTTCTATTTCCATACCATAAGTCAGAACAAGATCTAAGATATGATTAAAGTGGTGGGTGGACTCATTTACTTTTTGAGCAAAGCCAATAGAGTCTAATAATAGATTAAATGCAGTGTTGAGGCTGTCATTCTCAGCATCTGTGTGGATGTTAAAATCGCCCACTATAATTATCTTATCTGAGCTAAGCACTAAGTCAGACAAAAGGTCTGAAAATTCACAGAGAAACTCACAGTAACGACCAGGTGGACGATAGATAATAACAAATAAAACTGGTTTTTGGGACTTCCAATTTGGATGGACAAGACTAAGAGACAAGCTTTCAAATGAATTAAAGCTCTGTCTGGGTTTTTGATTAATTAATAAGCTGGAATGGAAGATTGCTGCTAATCCTCCACCTCGGCCCGTGCTACGAGCATTCTGACAGTTAGTGTGACTCGGGGGTGTTGACTCATTTAAATTAACATATTCATCCTGCTGTAACCAGGTTTCTGTTAGGCAGAATAAATCAATATGTTGATCAATTATTATATAATTTACCAACAGGGACTTAGAAGAGAGAGACCTAATGTTTAATAGACCACATTTAACTGTTTTAGTCTGTGGTGCAGTTGAAGGTGCTATATTATTTTTTCTTTTTGAATTTTTATGCTTAAATAGATTTTTGCTGGTTATTGGTGGTCTGGGAGCAGGCACCGTCTCTACGGGGATGGGGTAATGAGGGGATGGCAGGGGGAGAGAAGCTGCAGAGAGGTGTGTAAGACTACAACTCTTCTTTCCTGGTCCCAACCCTGGATAGTCACAGTTTGGAGGATTTAAGAAAATTGGCCAGATTTCTAGAAATGAGAGCTGCTCCATCCAAAGTGGGATGGATGCCGTCTCTCCTAACAAGACCAGGTTTTCCCCAGAAGCTTTGCCAATTATCTATGAAGTCCACCTCATTTTTTGGACACCACTCAGACAGCCAGCAATTCAAGGAGAACTTGCGGCTAAACATGTCACTCCCGGCCCGATTGGGGAGGGGCCCAGAGAAAACTACAGAGTCCGACATTGTTTTTGCAAAGTTACACACCGATTTAATGTTAATTTTAGTGACCTCCGATTGGCGTAACCGGGTGTCATTACTGCCGACGTGAATTACAATCTTACCAAATTTACGCTTAGCCTTAGCCAGCAGTTTCAAATTTCCTTCAATGTCGCCTGCTCTGGCCCCCGGAAGACAACTGACTATGGTTGCTGGTGTCGCTAACTTCACATTTCTCAAAACAGAGTCGCCAATAACCAGAGTTTGATCCTCGGCGGGTGTGTCGTCGAGTGGGGAAAAACGGTTAGAGATGTGAACGGGTTGGCGGTGTACACGGGGCTTCTGTTTAGGGCTACGCTTCCTCCTCACAGTCTCCCAGTCAGCCTGCTTTCCCGACTGCTCGGGATCTGCCAGGGGGGAACTAACGGCGGCTAAGCTACCTTGGTCCGCACCGACTACAGGGGCCTGGCTAGCTGTAGAATTTTCCACGGTGCAGAGCCGAGTCTCCAATTCGCCCAGCCTGGCCTCCAAAGCTACGAATAAGCTACACTTATTACAAGTACCGTTACTGCTAAAGGAGGCCGAGGAATAACTAAACATTTCACACCCAGAGCAGAAAAGTGCGGGAGAGACAGGAGAAGCCGCCATGCTAAATCGGCTAAGAGCTAGTAGCTACGCTAAGCTAGCGGATTCCTAAAAACACGCAAAGTGAATAATGTGTAAATAATTTAGAGGTGATTCAGCAGAAGGAGTGCTTTAGTTAAGGCACGTGAAGATTACACTGGGAAACAAATCGTAATCTAGATAACTAGATCAATCTAACTGCGCAGATTAAACAGCTAACAGATACAGAAAAACACTGCTGTGCTCTGGAACAGGAAGTGATACAATACTGCAGTGAGAGCCAACACTTTATGAACACTTTATTATAGATACCTGACATAATATGACTTTTGTGCAGTTAATTATAAACTAAACTAAATAGGATGGCACCTGTGTTTGGCCTCACCATCGCTGTTGCCTGTGTACCTGTTGTGTTTGTTTTGTTGTTAGTCTTCCTGCTGATTTACGATTGCCTTGTTGCTTGCTGGGTGTATGACCATCAGGCTCTGCTAAATATCTAAACTTCTATGGAGAATCATGATGCTCCGTTTTCATCTTTTAGTGATGTGCCCGTTTGGTGGCCTCCGTTTGTGCTGATTGGCATGCCTGGACGCCTCCAGGCATGTCAAGATGGGAGGATTTTATATTTATATAGTAGCACTGATTATTGGATGTTGAGGAAGGTAACATTAGCTTCATTCATCCTATGAAGGTTATGCCAGTTTCAACTATTCTTCAGGCTTTTACACAGGAGTTAGGTGTTGTCAGGCACTGCCAACAAGTTGACATTGACATGCAACCCACAGGCCACTGGATTCACCAGGATATGCCATGCCTGAGGCCAAACACATTGCATTGTGCTGCTTCATTTGGAATAAACTGAATAAACCATTTGCGATAAATTGCTGCAGTGACAAGCCCACTGACGGCATGATGGATGAATGCCGGCATGAACCCCTGCCTGTGGCTTAAATGCTTGTGTGGTCATCTCAACAATTGCAGCTTTTTATTTTTTGCTTTGATTTCTTGTTTTTTGTTTCTTCAGCTTTGTAAAAAATTGTAAAAACTGTGTAACTGTTAGATTGGCCTAATCAGTGGGTTACCCCACTGAGACTGGTCTGCTTGAGGTTTTTTCCTCAACATCATCTGAGGGAGGTTTTTCCTTATCACTGTGGCCTGTGTGCTTGCTCTAGGGGTTAGTAAGGTTAGACCTTACTCATGTGACGCGCCTTGAGGCAGCTTTGTTGTGATTTGGCACTATATAAAATTAAATAAATTGAAATTGAAATCAAGGGTGTACCTGCTCTTCAGAAAACCTGTGAGTGACATCAAGGAGAGTTTCTCCATTACTTAGTAGCTGAAACAGGTCAGGTTAGTACCCTTCTGTGGCTGTTCTTTATTGAGTCCCCTTTTCATTCAAATATTTAACACTGTGATAAAAGCTATTATCTTTGTTTAAAAGTCTTGGTTGGCTGATGAAGTCACCAAGATTTGGTGCTGAAAACAGTAACATTCCTTGGTGGAGGAAATGGCCATTGACCATTGCAACTCTAGCGGATCAATGTGGTCTTTGTCTTCAATTGTCGTTTACAATATTGTCTCTAATTTAAGTCTGAACATGGAACATTTTGTTGTGCCAACCACTGAAAGAAAGGATGTTCTTTCATAAGTGGTGGGGGCAACTGGAATTTATAATTGTGACCCGGAAGTTCTCTTTCTAACTTACTGAAGTATCCTGATACAGTAGAAACCACACAGTGTTTGGATTTATCCAACCTGAATTCTGCCTGTTATACAGCTGTACATAACAATTGCTTGCTATTAGAGCCCTGTAGATTTGACAGAGAACTGTTAGCTATATGCACTGGATGGAACTCAGACTGAAGTCTTGGCTTAGTTGGGGAATGTGCCATTGCTGAATTTACACATACGAAGTCTGTTAGAAAAGTTTTTTGTTTTTTTTTGCAAAAACCTGACGGATTTGAATCAAGTGTGCTTGCATGAGCCAACCTTGAACCTTTGTGCGCATGCGTGAATTTTTTCACGCCTGTCGATTGCGTCAGTTGCTGGTAAGCAGCATTTGTGTGAGGACATGTGTACTGCTCTCGGCGGATTTTCATTGCAAGGAAAATGATGGAACGATTGGAGCAGCACTGCATCAAATTTTGACAGAAACTGGGCGACAGCCAGGTGGAAACCATTTGGAAGATTCAGACGGCTTTCGGTGGCTTTTCAGTCATGTGACTATCTGACAAATTATGGAAGAGGTGGGCTTTATTTTTTTGGAGTCCAGCATGTCCTTTGAGACTTCAACACGAAGGTGCTTTTGCTCCATCAGTAGCTTCAGCACAAATTTCACCGCCACTCTTTTCATGGCCAAATCTATATTGAGATGCCAAAAGGTACCTGAAAGGACTCTCCTTACTACAATGATGTGTCCTTAAACCAAGGATTTTGACCTTGGATGTACAGTGCATCTGGAAAGTATTCATGGTGCTTCACTTTTTCCATATTTTGTTATGTTACAGCCTTATTCTAAAATGGATGGAATTAATTTTTTTCTCAAAATTCTACACACAACAGGACAATGTGAATTTTTTTTAAGATATTTGGATAGTTATTTTTAAAAAAAAAATAAGAAATCACATGTACATAAGTATTCACAACATTTGTCATCTGAAAATGGATGTGCACTGATAATTCCTATCCAACCTGATGGAGCTTGAGAGGTGCTGCAAAGAGGAATGGACAAAACTTCTCAAAGATAGGTGCACAAAGCTTGTGGCATCATATTCAAGAAGACTTAAACCTGTAATTGCTTCCAAAGTTGCATCAACAAAGTATTCAATAAAGGGTGTGAATACTTAGGTACACGTGATTCCATAGCTTTTTCTTTTTAAGAAATTTGCAAAAAAACAAAAAAGTTTTTTATGTTGTCATTATGGGGTGTTGTGAGTAGAATTTTGAGAGAAAAATGAATTTACTCCATTTTTGATTAATCAATCAATCAATCAATCAATTTTTTTATATAGCGCCAAATCACAACAAACAGTTGCCCCAAGGCGCTTTATATTGTAAGGCAAGGCCATACAATAATTATGTAAAACCCCAACGGTCAAAACGACCCCCTGTGAGCAAGCACTTGGCTACAGTGGGAAAGAAAAACTCCCTTTTAACAGGAAGAAACCTCCAGCAGAACCAGGCTCAGGGAGGGGCAGTCTTCTGCTGGGACTGGTTGGGGCTGAGGGAGAGAACCAGGAAAAAGACATGCTGTGGAAGGGAGCAGAGATCGATCACTAATGATTAAATGCAGAGTGGTGCATACAGAGCAAAAAGAGAAAGAAACAATGCATCATGGGAACCCCCCAGAAGTCTACGTCTATAGCAGCATAACTAAGGGATGGTTCAGGGTCACCTGATCCAGCCCTAACTATAAGCTTTAGCAAAAAGGAAAGTTTTAAGCCTAATCTTAAAAGTAGAGAGGGTGTCTGTCTCCCTGATCTGAATTGGGAGCTGGTTCCACAGGAGAGGAGCCTGAAAGCTGAAGGCTCTGCCTCCCATTCTACTCTTACAAACCCTAGGAACTACAAGTAAGCCTGCAGTCTGAGAGCGAAGCGCTCTATTGGGGTGACATGGTACTACGAGGTCCCTAAGATAAGATGGGACCTGATTATTCAAAACCTTATAAGTAAGAAGAAGAATTTTAAATTCTATTCTAGAATTAACAGGAAGCCAATGAAGAGAGGCCAATATGGGTGAGATATGCTCTCTCCTTCTAGTCCCCGTCAGTACTCTAGCTGCAGCATTTTGAATTAACTGAAGGCTTTTTAGGGAACTTTTAGGACAACCTGATAATAATGAATTACAATAGTCCAGCCTAGAGGAAATAAATGCATGAATTAGTTTTTCAGCATCACTCTGAGACAAGACCTTTCTGATTTTAGAGATATTGCGTAAATGCAAAAAAGCAGTCCTACATATTTGTTTAATATGTGCTTTGAATGACATATCCTGATCAAAAATGACTCCAAGATTTCTCACAGTATTACTAGAGGTCAGGGTAATGCCATCCAGAGTAAGGATCTGATTAGACACCATGTTTCTAAGATTTGTGGGGCCAAGTACAATAACTTCAGTTTTATCTGAGTTTAAAAGCAGGAAATTAGAGGTCATCCATGTCTTTATGTCTGTAAGACAATCCTGCAGTTTAGCTAATTGGTGTGTGTCCTCTGGCTTCATGGATAGGTAAAGCTGGGTATCATCTGCGTAACAATGAAAATTTAAGCAATACCGTCTAATAATACTGCCTAAGGGAAACATGTATAAAGTGAATAAAATTGGTCCTAGCACAGAACCTTGTGGAACTCCATAATTAACTTTAGTCTGTGAAGAAGATTCCCCATTTACATGAACAAATTGTAATCTATTAGACAAATATGATTCAAACCACCGCAGCGCAGTGCCTTTAATACCTATGGCATGCTCTAATCTCTGTAATAAAATTTTATGGTCAACAGTATCAAAAGCAGCACTGAGGTCAAACAGAACAAGCACAGAGATGAGTCCACTGTCCGAGGCCATAAGAAGATCATTTGTAACCTTCACTAATGCTGTTTCTGTACTATGATGAATTCTAAAACCTGACTGAAACTCTTCTAATAGACCATTCCTCTGCAGATGATCAGTTAGCTGTTTTACAACTACCCTTTCAAGAATTTCTGAGAGAAAAGGAAGGTTGGAGATTGGCCTATAATTAGCTAAGATAGCTGGGTCAAGTGATGGCTTTTTAAGTAATGGTTTAATTACTGACACCTTAAAAGCCTGTGGTACATAGCCAACTAACAAAGATAGATTGATCATATTTAAGATCGAAGCATTAAATAATGGTAGGGCTTCCTTGAGCAGCCTGGTAGGAATGGGGTCTAATAAACATGTTGATGGTTTGGATGAAGTAACTAATGAAAATAACTCAGACAGAACAATCGGAGAGAAAGAGTCTAACCAAATACCGGCATCACTGAAAGCAGCCAAAGATAACGATACGTCTTTGGGATGGTTATGAGTAATTTTTTCTCTAATAGTTAAAATTTTGTTAGCAAAGAAAGTCATGAACTCATTACTAGTTAAAGTTAATGGAATACTCAGCTCAATAGAGCTCTGACTCTTTGTCAGCCTGGCTACAGTGCTGAAAAGAAACCTGGGGTTGTTCTTATTTTCTTCAATTAGTGATGAGTAGAAAGATGTCCTAGCTTTACGGAGGGCTTTTTTATAGAGCAACAGACTCTTTTTCCAGGCTAAGTGAAGATCTTCTAAATTAGTGAGACGCCATTTCCTCTCCAACTTACGGGTTATCTGCTTTAAGCTACGAGTTTGTGAGTTATACCGCAGAGTCAGGCACTTCTGATTTAAAGCTCTCTTTTTCAGAGGAGCTACAGCATCCAAAGTTGTCTTCAATGAGGATGTAAAACTATTGACGAGATACTCTATCTCACTTACAGAGTTTAGGTAGCTACCCTGCACTGTGTTGGTATATGGCATTAGAGAACATAAAGAAGGAATCATATCCTTAAACCTAGTTACAGCGCTTTCTGAAAGACTTCTACTGTAATGAAACTTATTCCCCACTGCTGGGTAGTCCATCAGAGTAAATGTAAATGTTATTAAGAAATGATCAGACAGAAGGGAGTTTTCCGGGAATACTGTTAAGTCTTCTATTTCCATACCATAAGTCAGAACAAGATCTAAGATATGATTAAAGTGGTGGGTGGACTCATTTACTTTTTGAGCAAAGCCAATAGAGTCTAATAATAGATTAAATGCAGTGTTGAGGCTGTCATTCTCAGCATCTGTGTGGATGTTAAAATCGCCCACTATAATTATCTTATCTGAGCTAAGCACTAAGTCAGACAAAAGGTCTGAAAATTCACAGAGAAACTCACAGTAACGACCAGGTGGACGATAATAACAAATAAAACTGGTTTTGGGGACTTCCAATTTGGATGGACAAGACTAAGAGTCAAGCTTTCAAATGAATTAAAGCTCTGTCTGGGTTTTTGATTAATTAATAAGCTGGAATGGAAGATTGCTGCTAATCCTCCGCCCCGGCCCGTGCTACGAGCATTCTGACAGTTAGTGTGACTCGGGGGTGATGACTCATTTAAACTAACATATTCATCCTGCTGTAACCAGGTTTCTGTAAGGCAGAATAAATCAATATGTTGATCAATTATTATATCATTTACCAACAGGGACTTAGAAGAGAGAGACCTAATGTTTAATAGACCACATTTACTGTTTTAGTCTGTGGTGCAGTTGAAGGTGCCATATTATTTTTTCTTTTTGAATTTTTATGCTTAAATAGATTTTTGCTGGTTATTGGTGGTCTGGGAGCAGGCACCGTCTCTACGGGGATGGGGTAATGAGGGGATGGCAGGGGGAGAGAAGCTGCAGAGAGGTGTGTAAGACTACAACTCTGCTTCCTGGTCCCAACCCTGGATAGTCACGGTTTGGAGGATTTAAGAAAATTGGCCAGATTTCTAGAAATGAGAGCTGCTCCATCCAAAGTGGGATGGATGCTGTCTCTCCTAACAAGACCAGGTTTTCCCCAGAAGCTTTGCCAATTATCTATGAAGCCCACCTCATTTTTTGGACACCACTCAGACAGCCAGCAATTCAAGGAGAACATGCGGCTAAACATGTCACTCCCGGTCTGATTGGGGAGGGGCCCAGAGAAAACTACAGAGTCTGACATTGTTTTTGCAAAGTTACACACCGATTTAATGTTAATTTTAGTGACCTCCGATTGGCGTAACCGGGTGTCATTACTGCCGACGTGAATTACAATCTTACCAAATTTACGCTTAGCCTTAGCCAGCAGTTTCAAATTTCCTTCAATGTCGCCTGCTCTGGCCCCCGGAAGACAATTGACTATGGTTGCTGGTGTCGCTAACTTCACATTTCTCAAAACAGAGTCGCCAATAACCAGAGTTTGATCCTCGGCGGGTGTGTCGTCAAGTGGGGAAAAACGGTTAGAGATGTGAACGGGTTGGCGGTGTACACGGGGCTTCTGTTTAGGGCTACGCTTCCTCCTCACAGTCACCCAGTCGGCCTGCTTTCCCGGCTGCTCAGGATCTGCCAGGGGGTAACTAACGGCGGCTAAGCTACCTTGGTCCGCACTGACTACAGGGGCCTGGCTAGCTGTAGAATTTTCCACGGTGCGGAGCCGAGTCTCCAATTCGCTCAGCCTGGCCTCCAAAGCTACGAATAAGCTACACTTATTACAAGTACCGTTACTGCTAAAGGAGGCCGAGGAATAACTAAACATTTCACACCCAGAGCAGAAAAGTGCGGGAGAGACAGGAGAAGCCGCCATGCTAAATTGGCTAAGAGCTAGTAGCTACGCTAAGCTAGCGGATTCCTAAAAACACGCAAAGTGAATAATGTGTAAATAATTTAGAGGTGATTCAGCAGAGGGAGTGCTTTAGTTAAGGCACGTAAAGATTACACTGGGAAACAAATCGTAATCTAGATAACTAGATCAATCTAACTGCGCAGATTAAACAGCTAACAGATACAGAAAAACACCGCTGTGCTCCGGAACAGGAAGTGATACAATATACCGCAGTGAGAGCCAACCACCAGTAGAGGCAAGCAAGAGCAAGAGCAAAAAGGCAGTAACATAACAAAATGTGTAAAAAGTGAAATGCTGTGAATACTTTCTGGATGCACTGTCAGGTGCACTTTCCTCCTCAAAATATTATCTTTAGAAAATCTGTCCACCTTATCAGTAACGCTAGTTGGTGAGGTGGGGTCTGAAGTTTTAAAATTATATTTTTTTGGGACACATTTCCAGACTTTTGGAAGGCGATGTTGCGATCAAACAATAGAATAACAAAAGTTAACTAATCCGATGGTTTCTAGCACAATATTTTTTTTTTTTCCTTTGGAGCACAAATTAAGAAAAAAAACTGAAAAGTTGTGTTCTCGCCTTCTACCAGACAAAGGTCACTCAGCCAAGAGTGCCGAGTTCGCATACCATTTCTATAGAAATGTGGGTGGAGCATAAGGGTGTCTCTCACACTCTCTCTTCCTGACACACTCTCGCCGCACTGCTGTCCTCAGCATCTCCGTGGGGCGGTGACTAATTGCCCCCGTAAATCACTGTTCGGGCTGTGCGATCCTCCGTTTATTTTTTCTGACAGTAATTTAGTGCTTGCTCTTTTACACACTTGTCATCGCGTGTTTTTCCTCACATTAGAGGCTGCTGGAAAAAGGATGGTAATTAATGGTGCAACGCATACTCGCCATGGCTCTTTCATCATAGTGTGATAATTGTGCTCCTTGTCTGTCACAGTAACCTCTCAGTTTCCCCTGGAACTTTCTCCGTGCTATTTGTCAACCCTGAGAAATAGGAGGATTCTGGGGTCTGGCTGCCGGTTTTCCTATTTGTACTAAGACTAGGTCATTTATATTTCACATGAAACTTGTCAAAAATATTAGCCTTATCCTGCACAAGAAGATTGAGGATGTACGGTAAACACACCTGAGTGTTTGATAGCTGAGGAGCTCTACTCTCCTCCCCTTTGTATTTCTTTATGCTTTCGTAGTGCTGAAGGGATGCAGGGAGGTCATGCAGGAGTTGGCGGGGACAGCCTAATAAACAGCCCTTCCATTCATAGTGCTGAGATGCAAAAGCCGCGGCCGTGCCGGGGCGCAGAACAGCTGAGACCAGAGAAAACCGATTCAATGAACTAATCTGTTTAAAGGAGAGCTCAGTTCGCTCATCTCTTTAGAATTTACAGTGGAAAAATACAGTGTAGACGCTGTAGAGCATGTCATATTCTATTTTTATCAGCTGAGTGCAGGTGATTCACTGTCTACCTTGTTATCCTCTGCTGTTCCACGCTGTGGATGCACAGTATCCATCACCCATAACCTGCACACCAGAGGTTAAGTCATCAATAACTTTGCAGCTGAAAATATTGCAGAGGACTTGAGGTTTGCGTAAGGTCTTTTGACTGGCTGTCCAAGTCCCGTTCCAGAACCCTGTGCACCCCCCCTACCCCCCCTCCTGTGCACACCCCCACTTTTCCAACTTCTTCTTCCCAAGATTTTTAATATCTTTATTCTCCTGTCACAGACAGGGGCTAATGGGATGTGTGGTCAAGATTTCAGGATCCATCACCGGATTGCTGAAGAATTAGCATGGGCCCCATGCATCACCTGCCAGAGCTGTCAGGCCTGCTGTCTGCAGCGCTTCATTATAGCAGTGGGACTGTGCAGCCTGTCTCCTCTCAGTGCACGCTTCTCCCCAGCCACAAACCACAGCTGAAAAAAAAAGGCCCTCAATGTCAGCCCTGGTCACCGGCACTAAATTAGAATACACTGGTGTGCCTTAAAAAATTAGGGACACAGTTTCTGCATGTACACACTGCTCTCAGAGGCAAGTGATCCCACTCCCTCCTCTTATCCCTTCACTCCTCCTCCTCCTCTCAGTGACACACCTTTAAGTTGGCATGCTTTGCCTCCCCATCAGGAGGAGAAAGTCTTTAAAAACTATTAGGCTAATTAAGCAGCGTTTGGCTCCTGTCTTGCTCATGTCCCTCTGACTGTGCGTAAGGCCTGCAGCTCTGCTTTTTTTTTTTATGGTGGCTAACCCCCATGTGCCGTCAGCGGAGGCCGAGAGTACCCAGAAACCCCCTCGAGAGTCATTCTTTACGTCTCCTCTGCAGCACAGATTAGACCGGCAGTGCTAAGAAGGTCAGAGTAAAAATGAAGAGTGCAAAGCAGGACTACAGCTGGGGACCCTGCCCTGGTCCTCTCCCTCTCCCTCTTATTAGCAAATCAATGCTGCCCCCAGAAAGATTCACACTCCTCACCTGATTTTGTCCTTTTCCGCTAATCACATAGCCACTTTGCTTTGACTGACAGTTTTCTTTATAATTGGCCCATGATCTGGCAAAGATCTAATAACCAGAAAATCCCTTCTGAGGGTCCACTGGGCTTGTGCGACCTGTCTACACACACGCACTCCATCCCCCTAACGCCATCTGCAAAGGGCCGTTGCTATGGCACTCTGTGCACAACAGCGGCGAGCTAATCTTAGCGTTCAATAATGGTGTGAATATTCAATGAGCAGCCGACAGTAGCACACTCTAATTACTGTTCATTTGCCAGAGTATCAAAGCCTAATTACTGTTCATTTTAATGCTCCAGAGGGAAGGGAGCAGAGTCAAGGCAGGGTTGGAGGAAGATGCTCCCGAGAGATTAGCCAGTCGGTCTTTATCCGGTCTCTCCGCTGCGGCGAGTTCATTGTCTTTGTATGCGTGAGCGTCGGTGTGCATTCCTACATCAACACCTGTGTGTTTTATCGAGTGAGCAAACATTCAAAAATTCTTCAAACAAACACAATCAATCACAGAGACAGCTTAGTGAAGGGGAACAAAAAAAAACGAGCAGACACAGCAAAGGAAAAAAGCTAAAAGACAGGGTCCATAATCCCAAGTCTATTGTTTCTTTTCTCTTCTTTATCCTTTTAATGTGTTTTGGGTAAATATCAGACAAGAGAAGGGAGGGGACTGCCATCATGCTGTCTTTGCCTTCACCAGAAGAAAGCATGTCTTTTTCCCTCTCACCTAAACCTGACAGAAGCCACCACAATCACGATCTGCCACCCGTTTGACAGTTTCTGTCACCAATTAGCAGCTAAATCAGCAAGAAACCCAAGCAATTTATATGTCTATTATTTAGCACTTGTCTAAGTGGCTTTGCTTCTCTTTCCTTTCGCGCTCACTCCTTCACATTTAGAAAACAGAAGGCTGCAATGCAGTTGGCGGCTCATTGGTCATCTCAGATCTACAGGCTCTCGCATCGGCACACGAGGACCCCGAGGGCGAGGAATAAACCCCGTCTTCCTCTTTCAGGAAAGCATGTTTGTTGTGTATTTTCTACCCCTTGCTACACAAAATTTACAATGTATTGACAAGCGCTTTAATGAGGCACGCCAAGCTGTTCACCAGCTTTCCCCGTGATAGGATGTTAAATGAAAAGCTGCGTGCAACATGCACCATTTGTTATCCTTCAATCTGCTTGAGACTGCAAACCGGTCATTATCCAGCCATTATTTTGCTTGATTTACAATCGCGGGTGGAGGAGGAGATGGCTGTAGCTTGTTCGCCCCTCGGTGGGACGGATGGGAACCAGCTTGAAAATTTGCATTTACATGATCCGGCTGAGCAGCTTATTCGATGTGGATATTTATTTTCCACTTAAACCCATGTTTGATTACACTTTAATAAAGAACAGGAAAACCACTGAGCTGGCTGAGACTAACTGATCACGCCAAGTGGTTTCTTAGGGATTTTACGTAATGAAATGAGATGGGAAAGATGGGGAAGCATAGCTGCTTTATAACAGGGATGCAGATGATTTGCAGGTTATGACACGGGAATGCAAACAGACAACTTGTTTCTTTACTGCCACGGAAAAGCACACACTGGATAACAGCAGATTTTAAACCATCATTCACATCAGGCTGAGACTGTTGGTGTAAAAAAATGCACAGTATTTTCTGGACCACAAGATGCAGATTTTTTAACTAGTTTGTGAGGTCCTGCAACATACGAGGCCTGTCCATAAAGTATCGTACCTTTTTTTTTTTTTTAACTATATGGATTTGATTCATATGTTTTTACATCAGACATGCTTGAACCCTCGTGCGCATGCGTGAGTTTTTCCACGCCTGTCGGTGACGTCATTCGCCTGTGAGCACGCCTTGTGGAAGAAGTGGTCCCGCCCTGTCGTCGGATTTTCATTGTCTGGAAATGGCGGAATGATTTGGGTTTTTTTCCCATCAGAATTTTTTCAGAAGCTGTTAGAGACTGGCACCTGGAAACCATTCGAAAAATTTATCTGGCTTTCAGTGAAAATTTTACGGGCTTCACAGAGAATAAGGTCTGTTACAGCTTTAAGGACCCCTTTAAGGATGCTCAGCGTGCCGCGCTCCGAGCTGCGACGATGCGGCACAAGCCACCGGTCCATTTCTAAACGGATGGCTCTGTGGATACGAGACCGTCGTGTGCTCTTTCTCTGGTTATCACAAGAGCTGGACATCAGCCATTTTCCGGCAGATTTCACTTTTAACAAGAGATTTTGTCATGGATTCGCTTTGGAAGCGAGACAAAGGAACACCTCCGTTTCGGCGTGTCAGAGGACAAGTTTGTTTGATAACAAGCAGTGAAGTGTTTCAGGTGTTATTTTGTCCCAGTCTTTCTGCAAACACATCTTACGAGGTCATCATTATTGCACTGTTTATTTCAAATTCCCCACATATTCTCTATTGGGAACATGTCATGACTGCAGGCAGGCAAGTCCAGTGTCCCTACCCTTGTTTTCTGCAGCCCTGCCTTTGTAATGTGTGCAGAATGTGTTTTTGCATTGTCTTGAAAAATGCATAGATGTCCCAGGAAAAGATGCCACCTTGAAGATGTATTGCACTAAACCTCAATGCACTTTTTTGCATTAATGCTGCCATCCCAGAAGTGTGAATTATCTTTTGCCAAAGACACTGACATAACCCCATACCATGATAGACACTGGCTTTTGGACTAGTTGCTCATCACAGTCTTGGTGGTCCTTTTTGTCTTTGGTCTGGGCATACCGGGTCCATCCCTTCTAAAAGCACTCAGGATTGTGATTCATCAGTCTACGATACGTTTCCACTGTTTGATGGTCCAATCTATGACTCTGAGCACAGAGAAATCGATACACTTCGGGACAAGATTACCATACGACTTCTTTTTTCTGAACAGTGAAGATTTAAATGGCATTTGTGAATGTAACTCCATATTGTAGTGCTTGACAAATGTTTTCCAAGGTGATCCCTTTGCCCATGTGGTTATATCAGCTGTTGATAACAGTTCTTGATGCAGTGCTGTCTCAACGTATGCTTCTGCACTTTCCCTTTTATGCACTAAAATTCTTTCCCGTTCTTTGGCTCATTTAATGATATAATGCAGCCCCCATTACAACTTTTTTGGAGCGTGTTGAAGGTCTTAAATGCAGGAATGGATGTATATTAACAAATTAAATGACAGTGAACACACAAACATGACATATTTGGGGTTCATGCTGTCTGCAATGAAATAGAAATCAAAGTAAATATAAGATTCACTTCAGTTTTTTTTTTTATTTCCATACGATGTCATACTGTTTTTATTTTTGTTTTTAATCGCCATACGATGCCATACTGTTTTTATTTATTTATTTATTTTTTTTTTTATTTGTGATTTGTTGGTAATTTGTAGTGTTTTAGGTGAAGGTTGTTGAAAAAAAAATTAGTTATTAGAGACGCCCCACACCAGCGGATGGCGCCGCGCACTGAGCAGCGATCGACAGGCTCAAACGACCAGATCATTTCCAAAGTGAACACTTTGTTGATCCCAGACGTTGTCTGACTACCAGAGAAATGGCAAGACAGCTGGACATAGCACTTTTTCGGCACATTCCACTGTTACAGGAGTTTTTGTAATGGAAAGAGGAGCGGCCGTCTTTCATCCAGTTGTAATTATCCTTAATCTGTGTGATCCCCATAAGATCTTCACCAAAAGCCATCTGAATTTTCCAAATGGTTTCCACTTGGCTGTCTCTCACACTTTCTGAAAAAATTTTGATGAAGCAAAGCAGCAGTCGATCAGCCAATTTCCTGACAATGAAAATCCGACGAGGGGGCTGGACCACTCCTCCCACAAAGCGTGCTCACAGACGAATGATGCAACCGACAGAAACTCACGCATGCACACGAAGGTTCAAGCTTGGCTGATGCAATCACACATGATTCAAATCCATATAGTTTTTGCAAAAAATAAAAGGGTCGGATAGTTTTCTCACAGAACTTGTATATATATATATATATATATATATATATATATATATATATATATATATATATATATTATCTGAGTTACCCATTCTACGCACAGGTAATACAGAAGAATCTTAGCCATGTCATTGCATATTTCATGTCACTTTAGTTAAGTTCCATTGCATTGTGTTGTACGTATGTTGTCATTAATTTTCATAGAACAATTTGTGATATTGTGACATTCTTGAGACTCAAGTGAATGATGATAAAAAGGTGATAGCATGTCATATAACTGCAATGCTGTGGGATATATATAATGTTGTTAGTGTCTCTACAGATGTTTCCACAGCTCTCTTACATTTCATCTATTTAGAACTTGGAGTTTTATGACCTAACGCCCCTCGCTTCTTGGTTCAGATTCAATTTAAAGTCTACCATAGGCAGCCACAACTATGTAGTTAGCAGTGGTGGGCACAGTTCCGATAATCCAATTGTTTAAGAAACATAATGAAAACATAATGAAAATGAGGGGCCTATAATGTCTGCCACCTATCTCAAATGTCTTTTGTACAAAGTAGGTCAGAAATATAAAGAGTGTCAGATAGGAATTAACAGAATAATATAAATGTAGCATGAAATTGACAAATATGTTTATTTGAAACCGTGTGATTCTCACTGGATGAGCTGCTCGCCAGGGGAAAGAGTTAATAAAGATCTGTTCAAATTATTTTTATCCACTAAATATTACAGCAAAATGGTTTCAAGTTTTAGTAGCATGACGAATGAGTCAAACTTTAGAGTCCCAACTGGTGTTGAACTACACGGCAAGTGAGCCCACAATAAGTGAAGCTCAAATGTATTCAAAAGAACAAAGTCCCTGAAACAGACTCTTCTCTACCCTGCAAAAATCAATTTACTTATTATACTGACAGTATGATAATATGCAAACAACGCATTTATGTTACTTTTTCAACACCAAGTATCATAGCAATAGTTTGCTGTAATGAACACTTACTTATAATTAAAGTTTTATCTATTTGTAATCACATAACTATATTCTGCTAGTACTAATGTAATCATAAAATATTATGAATTTGGTGTATTACAGAGGCAGCTGGTCTGCTCTGTGTCAGCCTGATCCCGTCAGATCTCAGAAGCTAAGCAGAGCAGGATCTGGTTAGTACTTGGATGGGAGACCTCTTTGGAACACCAGTGGCTGTGTGTTTCTCCAGGTAAAACTGGAGTTGCATCAGGAAGGGCATCTGGTGTAAAAATTGTGCCAATTACCAATGCGGATCTGGCTACATCTGCTGTGGTGACCCCAAACAAAACCGGGAGCAGCCGAATGAACAACAACAATTTGGTGTATTACTCAACATGTTTTACTGTTGTCTGAAGTTTGACCTAATTTAGGTGCAGTGACTCTAATCTGACCACTTTTTTTTAGTAACGAGTAATCTAACGCGTTAATCTTTCCAAATCAGTAATCAGATTAAAGTTACTTCTCCATGTCACTGTGCGTTACTATTATTTTTCATTGTGGGTCGATAGCAGCATTAAACTTGGTCTGTGGGCAGGAGGTCGGGGTTCGACTGAACTGTCCACTTTAAGCGAGCTGTGACCTTTTCATCCACAGTTTTTTGCAGCTGCTCGACTCGTCCTCACCTCTTAAAGCGCGGTGATCAGCACACCTGCACTGAGCTTTACAAAGACATTTTTATACTTTTTTTCCTCCTTTATTTAGAATTCTGAGCTGAGCTGCTCTGTATCGTCTCGTTAAAAACAGCTGATCCTCCGCGACGCGTCAATAACTGACACTGTTTTCCACTCAAATGCACCTAAACTCTCTTTCTGAGGACCACATGATGTGAAAACGCAATAAAACTTTCTTACCTGTAAATCTGGTCCTGTTTTCTGCATAAATAAATGTTATCCATTCTTTGTGCTCAAACGCCAAAGCAGGGGCGAATCCAGATGGAATGGGGGCGTCGGGCAAGGATGTGCCCCCCCACAACAGCCCTAGATTAAAGGTCCAGTTTTGAAGCCGTTTTTTTACTACAACTACTAATATTGCTTAAAATAATAATAATTTCGACAAGTAAAATGTTTAGACAGAATTTAAATGTTAGAAAAATGTTAGAATGTAATAGTTACATTTATAAACAATGTAGGTTTGAAATTGCAAGTTTTACTGTTACAGTGCTGTCAACAGTTAAATATGAGGTCAAGAAAGAGGTCTTTATTTTACTTTTTATAAAACAAGTATTTATTTTCATTGAAGTCAAGAAAGGGTGACTATAAAGTGAGTTTTGGCAAAACAGGTATCATTGTCATGTTGACGTGGGTTGTTGTCGGCAGCTGGGGAAAGTAACTAAAAAAGTAACTAGTAATCTAACTTAGTTACTTTTACAACTGAGTAATCAGTAAAGTAACTAAGTTACTTACTTTTTGGATTACTTTTTCAAAGTAACTGTGGCAACACTGTTTAGGTGACATTTGACCTCAAGCGAAACCCTGGAGGTCAAAGTCAAAGTCTTATCCCAGGTAATGGGCAAGGCCTATGACTATGTTCATGGCAAATTTGTAGGCAAAATTTCAAAAATTGCGAAGAGGAAAGTTGTTTAATTGAATTTAGTGTTTGACCATCCTGTGACCTTGACCTTTGACCTTGAGTGTGATCCTTTTGTGTACTGAAAGGTACCTTACTAGGGCTGCTATATGTGAAGTTGCAAGTCTGCAATGTAAACTGTGTGCTGCACAGCGAGTTAAAGGTAAAAAATGCAATGATTACAAACAAACAAACATACGAGGTCTATTAGAAAAGTATCCGACTTTATTATTTTTTTCAAAAACCATATGGATTTGAATCACGTGTGATTACATCAGACATGCTTGAACCCTCGTGGGCATGCGAGAGTTTTTTCATGCCTGTCGGTTACGTCATTCGCCTGTGGGCAGTCTTTGAGTGAGGAGTCGTCCACCCTCTCGTCATTTTTTCATTGTTTAGGAATGGCTCAGAGACTGCTGCTTTGTTTGATCAAAATTTTTTCAAAACTGTAAGGCACAACTGAGTGGACACCATTTGATAAATTCAGCTGTTTTTCGGTAAAAGTTTTAACGGCTGATGAGAGATTTTGGTCTGGTAGTGTCGCCGTAAGGACAGCCCACGGCGCCTGACGGCGATCTGCGCTTCGAGGCGGCAGCGTCTCGCCGTTTCAAGTTGAAAACTTCCACATTTCAGGCTCTGTTGACCCAGGAAGTCGTCAGAGAACAGAGAACTTTCAGAGTCGGCATGAGGAGTTTATTTGGACATTCCATTGTTAACGGACATTTTGTAATGAAAGAACGTGCGGGCAGAGTCGCATGTCGGGCCGGACCCGACCGCGGGGGGTCGCAACAGGAAAAACACCTCCGTTGGAAACCTTAACGGGCAAGTTGGAACATGCCCAAGCTGTTAAACAATTTCTCAGTTACTCACTTGTTGAAAGCCATCAAAAGCCGCCTGAATTTTACAAATGGTTTTCAACACAGAGGTGTTTTTCCTGTCGCGGCGCACACAGATTTGCCGAGTCGTCACGGAAACGACTCGGCGAATTTGCGCGCACGTCTTTCATTAAAAAATGTCCTTAAACAGTAGAATGTCCGCATAAAGTCCTCATGCCGGCCTCTTCTGAATCTTCTCTGTTCTCTCACAACGTCCTGGGTGAAGTAAGCCTTAAATTAGGATGTTTTCAGGTCGAAACAGGCCGACGACGGCGCCTGGAAGCGCTGCGCGACGTCCAGCTCCGTGGGAAGTCCTTACACCGACAGAAACACCCCATAATCTCTCATCAGCCGTTAAACTTTTCACCGAAAACCAGCTTAATTTCTCGAATAGTGTCCACTCGGATATTCCTCACAGGTCCAGAAAAAATTTTGATAAAGCAACGAGCGCCGTCTCGAGCAGCGTGTGAAACAAAGGAATTCAGCCGAGAGGGCGGGACCACATCTCACTCAAGGCCTGCCCACAGGGAAATGACGTCACCGACACGCGTGAAAAAACTCACGCATGCGCACGAGGGTTCAAGCATGATTGGTACAATCGCACGTCATTCAAATCCATATAGTTAAAAAAAAATAAAAGGGTCGCTTTATTATCTAATAGACCTCGTACAGCCCCAATTCCAATGAAGTTGGGACGTTGTGTAAAATGTAAATAAAAACAGAATACGATTTGCAAATCCTCTTTAACCTATATTCAATTGAATACATCACAAAGACAAGATATTTAATGTTCAGTCTAATAGAATTTATTGTTTTAGTCCAAATATTTGCTCATTTTGAAATGGATGCCTGCAACAGGTTTCAAAAAAGCTGGGACAGTGGTATGTTTACCACTGTGTTACATCACCTTTCCTTCTAACAACACTCAATAAGCATTTGGGAACTGAGGACACTAATTGTTGAAGCTTTGTAGGTGGAATTCTTTCTCATTCTTGCTTGATCTACGACTTCAGTTGTTCAACAGTCCGGGGTCTCCGTTGTAGTATTTTGCACTTCATAATGTGCCACACATTTTCAATGGGCGACAGGTCTGGACTGCAGGCAGGCCAGTCTAGTACCTGCACTCTTACTACGAAGCCACGCTGTTGTAAAACGTGCAGAATGTGTCTTGGCATTGTCTTGCTGAAATAAGCAGGGATGTCCCTGAAAAAGATGTTGCTTGGATGGCAGCATGTGTTGCTCCAAAACCTGGATGTACCTTTCAGCATTGATGGTGCCATCACAGATATGTAAGTTGCCCATGCCATGGGCACAAACACACCCCCATACCATCACAGATGCTGGCTTTTGAACTTACTTGTAGCACTGGTAACAATCTGGATGGTCTTTTTCCTCTTTTGTCCAGAGGACACGACGCCCATGATTTCCAAAAACAATTTGAAATGTGGACTCATCAGACCACAGCACACTTTTCCACTTTGCATCTGTCCATTTCAAATGAGCTCGGGCCCAGAGAAGGCAGCGGCGATTCTGGATGTTGTTGATGTGTGGCTTTCGCTTTGCATGGTAGAGTTTTAACTTGCACTTGTAGATGTAGAAACAAACTTTGTTAACCTACAATGGTTTTCTGAAGTGTTCCTGAGCCCACACAGTAAGTTCCTTTACACAATGATGTCGGTTTTTGACACAGTGCCGCCTGAGGGATCGAACGTCATGGGCATTCATTTGTTTTCGGCCTTGCTACTTACATGTAGAAAGTTCTCCAGATTCTCTGAATTTTCTGATTATTACCTCCGCGAAGGAGGTTATGTTTTCGGTCGCATTTGTTTGTCTGTCTGTTTGTCAGCAGGATAACTCAAAAAGATTTGAACGGATTTTACTGAAATTTTGTGGTGTGGTTGGAAATGACAAGAGGAACAAGTGCTTAAATTTTAGTGGTGATCCAGATCACAATCCGGATCCAGGAATTTTTTAAACGATTCTTCACCATTGTGGGATAGGGGGAATTTTGACATTCTAGTTTCTAACTCCACAAAAACAAGGCAGGAAGGCTTGAAAAAAATTAAGGTGTAACATAGTCAAATGTTCTATTAAACAACAAAGTTTGGTGATGATCGGATCCAGATTCCGGATCTGGTGATCGAGAATATGCAAAAATATAGGGAAAATAGAAAATGTGTCAGTGTGAGGTGACAAATGAAGCTAGAGATGCACAACTAACACCAAATTGTAGCTGAATCTGTACTAATTCAGTAAGGTGTCATCAGATTTGATGTAGCTTCAAATGTTATGGAGCTAGATCCAGAAGAAAACCGCCATTACCGAAAAATTGTTTTTATAAAAGTGATTCCAAGTTCTAGTGGTATGTTTTCATGGTCAAGGATGTCAAATATACAGGAAAGAAAAGTGTATGTATCATAGTTTTGGTTGTAACACTGAATTGTTGAATAGATCATTGTGCCAAGGAGGGAATGTTTTTAGGGTCTCTTTATGGCCTTGGCGGAGGTTTGCACTCTCTGAGTGCTTCTAGTATTATGGACTGTAGATGATGGAATCCCTAAATTCCTTACAACTGAACGTTGAGAAACATTGTTCTTAAACAGTTGGACTATTTTTTCATGTAGTTGTTCACAAAGTGGTGATCCTCACGCCGTCTTTGCTTATGAATAGCTGAGACTTTGGGGATGCTCCTTTTATACCCAATAATTAGTGTCCTCAGTTCCCAAACGCTTACTGAGTGTTGTTAGAAGGAAAGATGATGTAACACAGTGGTAAACATACCACTGTTCCAGATTTTTTGAAACGTGTTGCAGGCATCCATTTCAAAATGAGCAAATATTTGCACAAAAACAATAATGTTTATCAGTTGGAACATTAAATATCTTGTTTTTGTGGTGTATTCAATTCAAAATAGGTTGAAGAGAATTTGCAAATCATTGTATTCTGTTTTTATTTACATTTTACACAACATCCCAACTTCATTGGAATTGGGGTTGTACATACATACTGACAAACATATCCTGCCAAAACAAGGTTTTGACAAGTCCCCCCTCCCCACCGGGTTCAGCACCACCCCTGCCCATTCTCCATGTAATATTGTTTTTGTGCTACCAGGTTAAGAATCTGGTGTGAATGGCCTAATTATCTCTGTATTCACTTAGTGTCTTTTACAGTGCATACTCCTAAAATCATAACACAATATTTGAGTTTGACACAATAACAGGGGGTCAATTTTTTGTTCCTCTTTATGAGTCTTAATCTATAAAAATAATGTTATTGGTGATTGGTGGAGTGGTGGAGTAATTATTGGTGGTGACTGCTCACAAAGGAATCCTGGGATGTGCCAAAGGACATGTGGGAATATAAAACAAATGAGTGTGTCAGCCAAAGCAAAAATGGAAAATACAGACTACGAGTCATAATTGTTTATGGACATTTGCTTTAAGCCAAGTGATGTTCACTTGGCTTAATCAATATTTGTCTTAAGAAGCCATTTATAACTGAGTCACAGTTGATGAATATGTGGCTATAGCAGCTCGCCTCTCTGGTGTACAGCTAAAGGTCATGGCCCACGATGGGGGTGTGTTCCACACACAATTCTTTCGGGACTTTAGATGATGCATGTGATCCAGACCAGATCCAGAGTCTTTTTCCAGCACCGACTCTACAGGCAGCACACATCACAGTAGCATTAAAAGTGAAACCTAATGACAAAAAAATAATTTGTGAAATTGTCTATAAACTTGGTAAGAACTTGAGTGTGATGGAGCTCCCACACAAATGTGCATAATTCTGTCTCGCAGCTGCAGTAACGGCTGCTTATTGTCCAGCGAGGCACACCAGCATACACAGAACTGCAGAGGTGAGCCCTCGGCCTGGAGAGCCCCTCATTTAAGACGATCGAAAAAAATCAATAAAGTGAAGTATGTTTCCTTGCTCTTTTGGCTCAATTCCTGCTCCTCAAGCCTTCCCTCAAGAAAGCTACTCTAGCTGAGTTCTATTACTGCAGTTCTTCCCCCACACGTATACATCGCTGGCCATTCTGTCTTCCCCTCAGCAAATCAAATTCCAACAGTACAAACTCCACGCCGATCTCTTAATGGTTAAATCATCAAGGAAAAGCAAATGCAGGCTCCACAAAAGTACCAGAAAAGAATCTATAAAGCTCCCGTTTTAGACCCAACCTCCATCATGCAGCATCAGTGGCTGCAGACAAACCTCAAGCTGAATGAACTTAAACACAACAGAGCCAGAAGCAGATAACAATGATGATCACCAATAGCACCATGAAAACAGCTCAAGATCTGTGATGAAGCTCACAAAATGACAATCTCCCCTCTGAATCTGATGAAACACCTGAATTAACCAACATAGTCAACCTTGGTACATGTAATTGACAAAAAACAAAACAAAAAAATGTATTAAACTCCAATTATTACCCACTGACACCTTCATTTGTTGTGCTACCATTGTCTGAAGTTTCATAGAAATGCACCACAGCATACATTCTACTAGGACTCAGAATTTTAAGTCATCACTTAGAATTGGTGAATTAACATCATCTTTGATCTCTAAACAAAGCTATTAGTCATCAGCTTCAAAGCAATAGGAACAGTGCACATTCCTTAAAACATACCTGTTCTCATTCCCCTCTTGCTGTTTTACAGATCACTGAAAAGACATCCCCTCTTCCACCCCATCCCCAGTCCCTGTCCTCTGCCTAGGGACAGGTTTTGCCTTTTCCACTGTCAGGGTTTGATATTTTGTCTGGTTTTATGTTTTTTTATGTGTGTTTATTCTCTTGCTGGGTTTTTCTGCTTGGGTCTGTCTGTCTCTTTCTCTTTTGTCTGTCCTGGGTTCTTGGTGGTGGGTGTTTCCCTCTCTCTGGCTACACACCCATTCTGGTTCTTTCCATGCACACCTGTTCCTAATTTCAGCTCATCACCTGGGGTTATATAAGGTAACTGGGTGCAGTAGATCCTAGCCAGATTGATGTGCCTTGTGCCTTCTCTCCAGCTCTTGATTTTGTGTTCCATAGTCCTGCCTGCCTCGTTGTGTTCTCGACCCCCTGCCTGTTTGTTCCAACCTCCCCTAAGCCTGATGATTATTGTACTGCTGCTGTGTTTTTGGACTGCCTTCTCATGTACCGACCATTGCCATCCACACCACTAAAGTCTTTCTATGACCAGAGCTGTTTGTGTGGGCCTCACATTTGTGTCCAAACGTCCTTGACAAACCTGCCTGTTAGCAAGTTGCATTGGCAGAATTTGTGATCATCTCCAGTCTACCCTTAGTGCAGCAGAAAAGACAATATTTACAGAAGAGTCATTCAAATGGTGATGCAAGCACCAAATCTGGCACGAATACTCCATTACTCTTTTGAAAAAGCAGAGTGTCCACCTGAACTTTCAATAGGCTTTCAATAGGTAGGGGTCAACTGAAGAATTACACAGTGGTCAAAATTTAAAATTCATATTCAATCCAATCATATTGACAGGTATTCCATATTATTTTTATTATTTTATTATTATTTTTCCATATTATTTCCTGCTTTTAAACTCAGATAAAACTGAAGTTATTGTACTTGGCCCCACAAATCTTAGAAACATGGTGTCTAACCAGATCCGTACTCTGGATGGCATTACCCTGACCTCTAGTAATACTGTGAGAAATCTTGGAGTCATTTTTGATCAGGATATGTCATTCAAAGCGCATATTAAACAAATATGTAGGACTGCTTTTTTGCATTTACGCAATATCTCTAAAATTAGAAAGGTCTTGTTTCAGAGTGATGCTGAAAAACTAATTCATGCATTTATTTCCTCTAGGCTGGACTATTGTAATTCATTATTATCAGGTTGTCCTAACAGTTCCTTGAAAAGCCTTCAGTTAATTCAAAATGCTGCAGCTAGAGTACTGACGGGGACTAGAAGGAGAGAGCATATCTCACCCATATTGGCCTCTCTTCATTGGCTTCCTGTTAATTCTAGAATAGAATTTAAAATTCTTCTTCTTACTTATAAGGTTTTGAATAATCAGGTCCCATCTTATCTTAGGGACCTCATAGTACCATATCACCCCAATAGAGCGCTTTGCTCTCAGACTGCAGGCTTACTTGTAGTTCCTAGGGTTTGTAAGAGTAGAATGGGAGGCAGAGCCTTCAGCTTTCAGGCTCCTCTCCTCTGGAACCAGCTCCCAATTCGGATCAGGGAGACAGACACCCTCTCTACTTTTAAGATTAGGCTTAAAACTTTCCTTTTTGCTAAAGCTTATAGTTAGGGCTGGATCAGGTGATCCTGAACCATCCCTTAGTTTTGCTGCTATAGACTTAGACTGCTGGGGGGTTCCCATGATGCACTGAGTGTTTCTTTCTCTTTTTGCTCTGTATGCACCACTCTGCATTTAATCATTAGTGATTGATCTCTGCTCCCCTCCACAGCATGTCTTTTTCCTGGTTCTCTCCCTCAGCCCCAACCAGTCCCAGCAGAAGACTGCCCCTTCCTGAGCCTGGTTCTGATGGAGGTTTCTTCCTGTTAAAAGGGAGTTTTTCCTTCCCACTGTCGCCAAGTGCTTGCTCACAGGGGGTCGTTTTGACCGTTGGGGTTTTTACGTAATTATTGTATGGCCTTGCCTTACAATATAAAGTGCCTTGGGGCAACTGTTTGTTGTGATTTGGCGCTATATAAATAAAATTGATTGATTGATTTATCTGATCATAAAGATTTCAAAAAGGTATAGTTTGGACTATCCATGAGTGAATCCTATGGAATTATGGGGTAAAAAATATCAAAGCTGGTGAGAAAGGTCAATTTCAGTTCATACAGGGGCCAAAAGTTAAAGTTGCTCAGTTTTCGTAAAAAGTGGTGTAAATACCCGTAACGTGATAACAAAGCATGACACATGATGCAAACTGTTCCTTTTTAAAACCTTATTAACTCAGCCAATAATTTGCATTATTTTTTTCTAAAATTTATTCCAATTTAAGTGAACTTATGTCTTCTCATTCTCTCCGCTTGTAATGGCAAGTTTAGGATATTGGACTCACGTTTATGTTTACAAAATCTGAACTTAAAGCAATTAATTGTCTTCACTAATTGTGAAGTGAAATGAAGCTTATCTTTAAGGTGAGTTAACTCATATTCAGTTGAATTAACTCACATTTTCAAGGCAGGTGGTGAATTTCAGTTAACCAACATGTTAACATTAATCAAGTTGATGTCTCACTGGACCAAGAACCATCATTTCAGTCTTGTCAGAATTTAAAAGTAGGAAATTGCTAGACATCCAGCTTTTCACTGATGCAAGGCAATCTTCTAAGAATTTCATGTCGATGAGATTACCTGCAGGTATTGGCATGTATAACAGTATCATCAGCATAGCAATAAAAAGTAATCCTAAAAAGCCACAGTATGTGCCCAACGGGTGTTATATAAAGGGAGAAAAGCAGGGGGCCTAAGACGGACCCAAGTGGAACCCCAAATTTCATGTCATTAAGGTTAAAAGTAATGTTGCTGTACAAAACACAGTGAGAATGACTGGTCAAGTATGATGTCAACCATGCAAGAGCATTCCCAGTATCCTAATTTGATTTTATTAGGGGATCGAGGATATACCCTGGTCCCCTGGTTGATGACACCACTGACCAACCCTCAGATTGCTCAGGAAATAACATATAACCAGATGCATGAACACACTCCATCCACCATCGAATACATCATCAGCACAATAAATGGACGCTGGATGTGTTTGAACACAAGAGGAGGCAAATTTCTGTACAAACAAGAGAAGGTATGTAAAGAACAGAAGATTTATTTTGTTGTAAAAACCGGTTAGACAAAGGTCAAGATTAATCAAACTCCTTGCATCTAATTTATGACTCTCCCTCATTATTGCTGGTCTGTAGGATAATCATAGCCTGTTGTGTCCTGCACAACATCGCTATGAAACGTGGTGTGCCACTTCCCCCTCAGCCACTACATCATGAGAATATGCACCCTGGCGCAATGATGGGACCAAACGTCAGGCAAAACGTCAAGTTTTGGCACAATTAATTGCACAATGTGAATAAATTTGCATTAAACACTTTGGATCTAACAGTGTGTGTGTGTGTGTGTGTGTGTGTGTGTGTGTGTGTGTGTGTGTGTGTGTGTGTGTGTGTGTGTGTGTGTGTGTGTCTGTGTGTGTTTTACTATACCACTTCAGAAATGACAACAGACCAGTTTCAGTGCACATCTCTATTTCTTAATGTTCTCATTAATTTCTTTAAATGTACTGGATATGGTTGTGAGTGTTGATGTGATCTTATCCAGTGTGTCACCTATCTTTCCTTGATTGTGCAACACTGCTTCCATGATCACCTGTGGAGAGGCACAGGGCAGAGCACGTGTGGAGGTACTGCTGTAGGACGGTTCAGGTGCCACCCACGAACATCCAACGCCACTCGTGGGGCAAGGCGAGGCTATTCACGCAACGGGTATGAGAGTAGCGTGCAAGTGACCACAGTCGAGCTGGCTGTGCGAATGGCCCCACATTCTCTAAATACCCCACGAGTGTGCGTTACCAAGCAACACAAATGTCATGCAAGTGTGACCCCCCAACACTAATGGTGTAAGGAGTGTGTCGTCGACCCCCACATCATGATCCAACATTGTCAGATGTGGCTGAGGTGGCCGGGGTGTGATCACTGTCCACTGCATTGCGCATCTGGACGGCTATCATGTCCAGTTTATGTACAGACAAGATCACATGGTGACCAACCAGCCACGTCTGAGCGCACGTGGCACGGTTTGAACTTTGTTATGAGCCGGCCAGCCAGCCTAATGTCACTTCCACCACATAAATTATAGTCCACAAGACAGACAGAAAGAGTGGAAAATAAATAAAAACATACGATAAGGGGAAAGGCGTGAACTCATTCATGTGTGATCACTTTGCTCATGGAGCTGTGGACACATGGGGCATTTCCAGCGACTCACTGTCAGCTGGAACTGACAGTGCACACAACGTGTTACATTAAAACACAGAAATCAGACAGATGCAGGACAAACAAATAATGCAACAATAACTACATACATACGAGGTCTGTCAATAAAGTATAGGTCCTTTTTATTTTTTCAAAAACTATATGGATTTCATTCATATGTTTTTACGTCAGACATGCTTGAACCCTCATGCGCATGCGTGAGTTTTTCCACGCCTGTCGGTGACATCATTCGCCTGTGAGCACTCCTTGTGGGAGGAGTCGTCCAGCCCCTCGTCGGAATTCCTTTGTCTGAGAAGTTGCTCAGAGACTGGCGCTTTGTTTGATCAAAATTTTTTCTAAACCTGTGAGACACATCGAAGTGGACACGGTTCGAAAAATTAAGCTGGTTTTCAATGAAAATTTTAACGGTTGATGAGAGATTTTGAGGTGATACTGTCGCTTTAAGGACTTCCCACGGTACGAGACGTCGCGCAGCGCTCTCAGGCGCCATCGTCAGCCTGTTTCAAGCTGAAAACCTCCACATTTCAGGCTCTATTGATCCAGGACGTCGTGAGAGAACAGAGAAGTTTCAGAAGAAGTCGGTTTCAGCATTTTATCCGGATATTCCACTGTTAAAGGAGATTTTTTTAATGAAAGACGTGCGGACGGGTCTGCGCGTCGAGACGCAGCCGACGCGGTGTGGCGGCACAGGAAAAACACCTCCGTGTTGATAACCATTTGTAAAATCCAGGCGGCTTTTGATGGCTTTCAGTGGAGTGAGTATATGAGAAACAGCTGGACATGTTCCAACTTGTCCTTAAGGCTTCCAACAGAGGTGTTTTTCCTGTGGCAGAGCATCGCGGCGGCTGCGAGCCGACGCTGCAATCCGTCCACACGTCTTTCATTAAAAAAAATCTCCTTTAACAGTGGAATATCCGGATAAAATGCTGAAACCGACTTCTTCTGAAACTTCTCTGTTCTCTCACGACGTCCTGGATCAATAGAGCCTGAAATGTGGAGGTTTTCAGCTTGAAACAGGCCGACGACATCGCCTGAGAGCGCTGCACAACGTCTCGCACCGTGGGAAGTCCTTAAAGCGACAGTATCACCTCAAAATCTCTCATCAGCCGTTAAAATTTTCACTGAAAACCAGCTTAATTTTTCGAACCGTGTCCACTTCGATGTGTCTCACAGGTTTAGAAAAAAGTTTGATCAAACAAAGCGCCAGTCTCTCAGCAACTTCTCAGACAATGGAATTCCGACGAGGGGCTGGACGACTCCTCCCACAAGGAGTGCTCACAGGCAAATGATGTCACCGACAGGCGTGGAAAAACTCACGCATGCGCACGAGGGTTGAAGCATGTCTGACGTAAAAACATATGAATGAAATCCATATAGTTTTTGAAAAAAATAAAAAGGACCTATACTTTATTGACAGACCTCGTATTTTCATAAAATAAATAATCAAAGAACAAATGAACAGAGAGTGAGACTTTTTTCTGTGAGCTGAGCTGATTTGCAGAGGTGGGCGTGTTGGCTGTGAGCAGCAACTACTGAGATCTGTGTGCTCGCAAGTCACAGGTGGAGAACACATATCACGCCATGCAGAATATCACATCACAACACTCCACTGTGAGACATGTGCATCAGCATGCTGTCCTCAGGTGGAAATACATAAAAACACATATCTGTTGTATGGCTGGGGGGCCTGGCTGCCTTTTTGTTTCTGTCTTTTGTTTTTCCTTCCAGGTGGCTTGCATTTGGGACTGAGTGGCTGTGTTGCTGAGGTTATCAGGACCTCACCCTGATCACCTGCGGCTCGTCAGGACTCACAGCTGTGGTGCATCTATATGGATTGGAACATGGTGGCATTTAAGACTGGAGTATACAGTGTGTATTTGCCAGAGACTCGACCTTGTGACCAGACGGGTGAGATCGTCGTCTCGGGAGCCATCTCATCATCAGTGGATGCAGAGAACGTCCAGGGTTTGATGCACGGTCTGTGAAAGAGGAGGGGGTGAGGTCTCACGCTCGTCAGCACACTTCCTGAGGTACGTTAGATTTTGTGACTAACGTTTATACAGTCAGTAAATGTGGTGTCCCTCACACCTTATTATATTGAGCTGTACGTTAGTCATGTATCGGCTTCCACTGCAGTGGAGTTTTGTGAACTGGATGTTCCATGCCTGCAGGTTGGGAAGCTGATTAGTAATTAAGCCAGGAAGTGTTTGCTGTTTATGTACACCTTTGAGTGGTCTCTCTGTGTGTAGAGTGTGGACTCACATAATGGTTCCTTCTTTCACAGACTCGGTTTGTTGCGGCCACCTGGGGGGTGTCGGCGGGGTCCTTGGGTCCGAACGGCTTCTGGCTCCGGACCATTAGCGCTGCTGGGAGCGCACCGTATCACCACCACGCCAGACCGCACACTCTTTTGTTGTTTTGTATCACATCACTGTTATGTATTAAATTCAGTTAGCCTTTGTACTGTGCTCTGCTTATTTCATACTGGGTCCTTCAAACGCTGGTCGGTTCTCCGAGCTGCGTCCGACACATAACAGTAGTCTCTGGCCAAACAACACGGACCCAGCGGTAGCAGAGACGGTAACGCGCCGGGAAGGCGGCAGCAGACGTTCAGTAGTTATCCGGATCAGTTGCGGGTGCTCTCCGCCCGGATGGTGCGTGTTTGAGACCCATTACTGAATACTGATTTGTGCTCTCTTGCAGCCGTGTTCCTGTGTTTGTGCCTTATCCGTGGGTCGTGGTGGAGTGCGACTGGCGACGGCTTCGCGTCACGCTCCGACCGGATAAGAGGTTTAAACGGGAGCTGCAAGAGTGTGTCTGTATGGGGTGCACGCGCACGGCGGAGCTCTGTGGCACGGGTCGCTGAGCTTCCTGTGTTACAGTTGTAGCCCCGTTTCCCCGGATAAAGATAACTACTGCGTCTGTTGTATCAGCTCCGGCGTTATTTAGTTGAGCACATTTTGGTTGTGTGTTGCACACAGCTGTGCACGGAGATGCAGCTCGTTTGTTTTTTGTCACCAAAGGGGTTTTTTTTTATTGTTAGCACTTTGGCTCCCTCTTTTGGTGACTTAGTCACATTACCGTTAAGCTCTTAAGTTAGAACAGGTGTGTTCGACTTGTTTGAGCTTAACGGTATACGTCACTGATTTGTTTTGTGTTAGTTCATTTTGTGTGGGTGTTTTTTGAGTTGTTTTTTGTGTGGGATTTTATTTTTTGTTTTATACTATTTAGTGTCTGGGTCGTGACCCTGCAGTTCTGTCAAAAAAAAAAAAAAAAAAAAAGGACCCAAGCAACCTTATGTTAGTCTGTTAGTCTTTTTTATTTCTTTCGGTTTCGCCTCCCAGGGTTTGATGGGACGGTCCCCTGGGGGGTCATGGGGGGGTAATTGGGTTGTTTTTTCTTTTTTTTTTTTGTTTTGTTTTTTGTTATGCCCTCTCTTCTCCTCTGACTCCAGCCGGGTGAGCCGTAGTGTCGGCGTTGCTGGAGGGGTGCAGTTTGGTTGTGCTGGGTATTTCCCAGGTAGCCTCTGCACCCGGGAGGGGGGGTGGTTTGGGGTATTTTCTTTTTCTTCCCTCTCTTCTCCTCTGACTCCAGCCGGGTGAGCCGTAGTGTCGGCGTTGCTGGAGTGGTGCAGTTTGGTTATACTGGGCGTTTCCCGGGTAACCTCTGCACCTGGGGGGGGGGGGGTTTGATTCCCTGTTCCACCTCCGGCTTCAGCACGCCTTTGGCCGTCTGCCATCGGCGTGGCTGAGGTTTGGGGCAGTGGGATATACCCGCAGCTAGTGGCTGGTGTAGAAGTCGGAGGAGTGGCCCCAGTTTGTGCTGTTTGCCATAACCGTTGTTCCACTCCTTCCGGTTGGCTTCTGGGGTATAGTCACGGTTGGTGACACTGGACGTGCTTCCAGTTTCCACTGCGCCAAGGGGGTGGGGTTGGGGTTGTTTTGTTTGTATGTTTTTTTTTTTTCCTCTCTTCTTGTTTTTCCCCCCAGTTTCCGCCCTCAGGGTTTGACTGTGGTGTCCTCTGGGGGGGAAAGGGCTGTGGGTCCATCTAGCCATAGACGGCCGGGGCTGGGTCCGTTGGTCATGAGGGGAGGCGTCTCCTGGGGTTGACGAGTGGTCCTCTGGGAGGCGCTGGGAGTCCCCGTGGGTGACGTTGGATCCCAGAGGGACCTCGGCTGTGGTTATTACTCCTGGAGCTGGCAGGAAGTCCTCTGGGGGGTGTTGGTCCCTACATGTCGTTTGGGGGGGGGGGGGGTGTTTTAGCGCTTTTATTTGTAAGCTTAAGTTTGGGGTTTTTCTTTTCTCCTCATCCCGGGGTTTGATAGGACGGTCCCCTGGGGAGGGGGGGGTGGTTTGGTTGTTTGTGTTTGTCTTTTTTGTTTTATGACTAATGACCGCACATGGTTGGATAAAGGCTGACCGCACAGGTTTAAGAACTCCTGGCCACACCTGTGCTAAGTGACTGACTGAAACAAAGGCAAGGATGCAGCCAGAGGAGAGGACATCAACCATCCTGTTGGAAGACGAATGCAGATGCGGTTTCCAGCCATGGTCCCTGGAGGGGGGTGTTTCTCCTGGGCCAGGTTTGTGTGGTCACCGGGAGGCTTCCCGTGAGGGTGGGGTACTGTTGTATGGCTGGGGGGCCTGGCTGCCTTTTTGTTTCTGTCTTTTGTTTTTCCTTCCAGGTGGCTTGCATTTGGGACTGAGTGGCTGTGTTGCTGAGGTTATCAGGACCTCACCCTGATCACCTGCGGCTCGTCAGGACTCACAGCTGTGGTGCATCTATATGGATTGGAACATGGTGGCATTTAAGACTGGAGTATACAGTGTGTATTTGCCAGAGACTCGACCTTGTGACCAGACGGGTGAGATCGTCGTCTCGGGAGCCATCTCATCATCAGTGGATGCAGAGAACGTCCAGGGTTTGATGCATGGTCTGTGAAAGAGGAGGGGGTGAGGTCTCACGCTCGTCAGCACACTTCCTGAGGTACGTTAGATTTTGTGACTAACGTTTATACAGTCAGTAAATGTGGTGTCCCTCACACCTTATTATATTGAGCTGTACGTTAGTCATGTATCGGCTTCCACTGCAGTGGAGTTTTGTGAACTGGATGTTCCATGCCTGCAGGTTGGGAAGCTGATTAGTAATTAAGCCAGGAAGTGTTTGCTGTTTATGTACACCTTTGAGTGGTCTCTCTGTGTGTAGAGTGTGGACTCACATAATGGTTCCTTCTTTCACAGACTCGGTTTGTTGCGGCCACCTGGGGGGTGTCGGCGGGGTCCTTGGGTCCGAACGGCTTCTGGCTCCGGACCGTTAGCGCTGCTGGGAGCGCACCGTATCACCACCATGCCAGACCGCACACTCTTTTGTTGTTTTGTATCACATCACTGTTATGTATTAAATTCAGTTAGCCTTTGTACCGTGCTCTGCTTATTTCATACTGGGTCCTTCAAACGCTGGTTGGTTCTCCGAGCTGCGTCCGACACATAACAATATCACCTTCACAACGCTGGCAACGGAGAGCATGTCAATGCACACATCACCAGGCAGGCTGCCCCATGTGAAAAGATCCATCTGATCATGTGAACACTCAGCTGGCAATCTGACTGTCACATACACCACGTGAGTTATGGTCCACATGACGAGGTGTCCTTCGATGCACTGTTTGCTGGACACCTGGACCCTTGGCACCGGCTGATGTGGACATGACACGGCACGGCTTCATTCATGTTAGTCCATTAGCATGTCTACATCCATGACCATAGGTCATGTACAGAGGAACAGGAGGATGATGCTTGTATTGTCCACCCCTTTTAACAAGAATGATGCATTCGGAACTGTGGTGTTTTCTTTCTTTTTTTATAGTGACAACAGATTCATGACCAGTAACATGATTGGGTTACATATAAACCATGCATTCCTATAATGTTCTAAATCTGTGCTCTCACATTATTTTGTGCTTCCATATTTTCATTGATTTATATGTCCAGCATCTAATTGCTCCACTGCTGTGGAAGCACGATGTGGTGTCACACTTTCTACATGCTCGCAGTGTGTTCGTGCATGCGCACATGAGTGTGCACAACACCACTGCCGCTGGATCATTCACGCCTCTCCAACTGTGTATCCCTCCTGCCAGCAGGTAGAATTTTTCACCATTCACCAAATTGTTTTTTTTTTTGTTTGTTTGTTTGTTTGTTTTTTGGCTGTTTTTCAGCTGGTTCCTGCTTCGTTCACCCAATCTCATGTTATGTGTGAAGCAGCCATTAAGACCCTTCATAGGGACAGCTTTAGAAGAAATCTAAGAAGATTCTTAAGAAGATATTGGTGAATGAGGCCCAGTGTCCCCCTCACCATGAAGTGTTGAAGATACAGACATATATGCTTACTTGTCTGAACAGCATCATATTTGTCTTAGTCAATGTTGTTGTCTAATTTTGTTGGTGATTTCTCCATACCTTGATTCCTCTGTTGACCTACATTGCAAAGTTGACCAAATTACAAAGTTGTGGCTGAATGTGTACATACACTCTTCATGGGCATTAATGTCATGGTAATTTTGAGCTTTTACTGAGGTCCTTGAACTGTTCGTTTGCCAGGGTGGAAGGATTGTGCAGCATACATCAATAATTACTTTTTTTAAGAATTTGGTGCACAATTTGTTTTGGATCTTTTCTAATCTGCACAGGAAAAAATTATACACACAGGCTCGAATAAATACAAACACCCCACTAATATTTGGTTGAGTATCCCTTAACAAGCTGCACCTTGTCCAGATGCTTTTCGTACCCTTAAACAAGCTTGTGGCACAATTCTGGTGGGCTGTTTGACCATTCTTATTTGCATAATTGGTAGAGTTCATTTAAATTGGTTGGTATTCTGGCACAGACCCAGTTTTTAAGAGTAGTCCACAAATTTTCAAAAGGTTTGAGTTTTTTTATTTTTATTTATTAAAGGCCATTCCAGAAACGTAATGTCAACCTGCTTTATTCAACACTCAGCAGTTTGTGATGTGTGTTTAGGGTCATCATCCTGCTGCTACACCCAGATGTGGTCAAGTTTCAACTTGAAGATTTGAGGTGATGTTGATGAATTTGAAGGCAGTCCTCCTTCATAATTCCATCAACTTTTTGCAATGGACCAGCACCACTGCCAGCAAAACAGCCCCACAGCATGATATTACCACCATCGTGCTTGACAGTTGGCACATTGTTCTTAGGTTTCAAAGTCTTGCCTTTACTCTGCTAAACACACCTCTTGTCACTGTGGCCTGATAGCTCAGTCTTTGTCTCGTCTGACAATAAAACTTTTCTCCAGAAAACATTTGGCTTGTCCATGTGGGCAGCTGCAAAATTCATCCTAGGTTGAAGGTGCTGATGTTATTATCAACAGCCCCAGATTACCATGACATTTCATTCATGCCCTTGATGAGTGTATGTAAACTTCCATCCTGTGGCAGTTTGTCAATAAGGAGCGATGGGGCATCTCTAAAATTTGACAGAGGAAAATTTGCCAAAACATAGCAAAATTGGTCATTATATTATATTTAAAAATGGAAATAAGCATTTACCATAAAATGATAGCCTGTCAGCACCTGTCATCATTTAATAAAAGGGGCTTCACAATGTATGGATTAATAACTACGATGTTTTGAATACATAATTTACTAACAGAGGGTGCCGGTCTAACAGGAGTCAATGCCAAGTCTTGGACTTTTGTCCAGCATGTGACCTGATGCTTCTCTCTGATCGTCCACCTTAATTTTGCCTTCAGGCGCACAGAACTGCACCTTGGACACTCCCATTTTTTGTTGACAACGAATAATATTGTTATTGTGTTTCTTTTCCTCATGACTGGATAATTAGTGCTGTCAATCATATACACATCATCATTGCGGTGTCTGAAATGTTGTGTGGGTGTAACGAATTGTTGTTACCGGCAGAGGGTACTAAGCATGTACAGTGGTCCCTCGTTTATTGCGGGAGTTACGTTCTAAAAATAACCTGCAATAGGCGAAATCTGCGAAGTAGTCAGTGTTATTTTTTACAATTATTATAGATGTTTTAAGGCTGTAAAACCCCTCACTACACACTTTTCTCAAACAGGCATGAACATTTTCTCACTTTTCAAAGCTTAGTAGAAAAATATGTCCAGTATTATAGAGTGAAACCAAAGACCAAAACCTGTTTTCAGGCCCAAACATTTGTTTGAGAAATAAAAATAGTACATTTTCCTATAAATAATTATGATGGCTTTTAGAACTAACAAATTTAATTTTAACGATCAACCTACGAGGTTGGACACATAAGAAATTATTAATAGTGACTCACCAGTATTTCACAGTTCCTCTGACCGCGCCTCTTCGTCCTGGCGCTGCTCCGATGTAGCGTCTTCTTCCACTGAGTTACACCTCACTTCAGGTGTCTTTTTCCAAGTGAAGAACATAGTTATGGGTAGTTGTTGGCACTCTTTTTTTCTTCTGGGCGAGAAGATTCTTATTAACAAATTTGGCAATCTGACTGCATTCTGTACTGTAGAGTAGACACGGCACAGAGGAGACTGATTGCAATGGTCTACAGTCCCTTAGCCAATCAGGAGGCAAAACACACAATGCGTGTGCTCTCCCTTAGCCAATCGCGGTGATGCCGACTGGTGCCGCGACCGGCCTGCCTGATGAAGACACAGAACACAATATGCTGAAAAAAAAGCATGCAAAATTGCACCAAAAAAAATCTGCGAAACTGCAAGGCCGCAAAAGGTGAACCGCGTTATAGCGAGGGACCAGTGTATATAAAAGACTGTGACTGCAGAGGGGCAAAGTAAAGCCCCTTTCACATTGAGCCAACATAGCGTTGCATCATGTAGCATCATAACGACGCTGAGTTTTGCAGCCTAATGCCACAATATGCTGAGCAATGCAAAGGGTGATGCGAAACGAATGCAAAAAATTAAACACTAAATTTTTTTGCGGATTTTCGGTGTAGTGCACTGGATGCAGAAAGGAAGTAGTTTTCACGCAAGTCGAGGCAACGTAACATACTTAACGTGACTGGATGTCAGACCTACACAATACAACGCTACCCGATGCCAATTTATGATTCCTGCTGTGGTCCATTGTTGCCGAGCTATAAATCACACAGCCTGGCTGCAGCTCCTTGGCGCTCTCATGAGTTCTCTCATGATTGAGTTAGATAAAGTCCATCGACTCCTGCTCACAGACCGATCGCCAGGTAGAGGACATGTCCACAACCAGTGACATCTCCATGTCCACCCACGGAGGAATCGTGTGCGCGCATTCGCCAGCTGCAGCGCCACAGTCACAGGAAGAAACTAGAAGAGAAATCAGAGTGCACAACCTGCAGCGCTGCACAAGAACAAAGATAAACTAGAAGAGAAATCAGAGGGCACACCTCATTACAGTCTGGCTGCAGCTCCTCGGTGCTCTCACCTCCTTAAGTCCCCCCCTGCTGTGTGCAGCTGATGCAGACATCCCTGCGTTATTAGATATGCAGCATATGTAACTCGAAGCAGGCCCAATGTGAAAGGGGCTTAAGTCCGCAGGCAGAGAAGTCGGCTCTTGCAGCACCTGTATGTTCGCAATGTTTTCATGCAGTTCTCATGTCTTCCTTGGAATAACCAAATTCATTTTCTGTAGATACAGTCACTGCAGCAGATGTCATTTACTCATGCGCCACTCATCAAGAGGATTCAGCTATACCGGACTGATTCAGAGGATGGCAGCAATGCACCAGTAAGGATGACAGCTGCCATTAAACACCAAAGAAGAAGAAAAAGAACCTACTTGCCCTTTTATTTCATAGCAAAATAATTCTCAAGACGTTCACTGGAAGAGAAAAACAAGAGAAAAGGGCTTGGAACTAACTTCAAGCATCCGGACTTCAAGTTTTCCTGCAACTTTTCCATGTGGCATCATGACACATGTGGACCTCTTCTAAGCCAAGCTACAAAAGAAAACCACTGATTCAGTTCATATCAATGGCCACAGTTCCAAGAGGACATCTAACTGATAAGCTTATTATTATAGCTTAGTATTTTGTTATTATTATTATTATTATTATCATTATTACAAGTATTATGATTCATTTTCTGCCTTTATTTTTAATCCTCTTTATTTTTTGTTATTTTTGTATTTTATCATCTGCATCTCAGTCTTATCTACAGCAAGGAGGTGTTCATGGCCTGCTCTGGTGCTGTGGACCTTTTCCAGTTGTTCATGGAAAATTACCTTGGAGAGGTCTCTTCAGAGATTCTTACTCTACTGGTTACTTTACTGATCCTCATCACCATGCCCACGGCCATAGGCATAGGAGGTGGGGGAGCAGGGGGGCCAACCGCCCCCCTGGGTTTGGCAAAATGCTCAAATTCGGGCAGATGGGCTGAGAAATTTGGGCATGGGCCATGTAGACTCTGAATACAGAGTCAAATACACTCAAAGCCTGCTCACAGGTGAATGACGCAACCGACAGGCGTGGAAAAACTCACGCATGCGGACGAGGGTTCAAGCTTGTCTGACGCAATCACATGTGATTCAAATCCATATGGTTTTTGAAAAAAATAATAAGGTCAGATACTTTTAATCGACCTTGTATTGTTCATTTCGACGACATTTTGTGTAGCCCTTCCAACTTTTACCCCAGCCCCCCCAGCTCCCCCAACACAAATTTCCTGCCGCTGCCACTGTTTTTTTCCAGCCCAGTCTCACTTTTTTTTTGTGCTCCCGTGACGAAATGAGTCAAATTTTCGTGACAGAACTTTTTTAACTCACCATTCCTAACCCTACTCCCACCCCCAACCCTAACCTTAACCATAACCCAATCTTACTTCTCCCCTCCAACCTAACCGTAACCCCCCCCCCCCCCCCCCCCCCCGCTTGACTTTCAATTTTGTGCAGCCATCATGGAATGAATTAGAATGAATTTGTGCTTCCGTGATGAAAATGAGGCGCTTTTCATCACAATATCACAAACCAATAGATTAATGTATATTTCGTGCTGCTGAATCACGACTTGTCGTGAGACCAGGTTGTTTTTTTTCACCATTTGAACAATTTCTCACAACCAGATTATGTTCAAACAATTGAATGAAATCTCATAGCAGACAATCAATAACTGAAATTTTCACCGAGATCTGTTGCGGTTCCATTTGGACCATGGTGATGTAAATTACAACGGCACTACTAAATCCAGGGCAGACTGAATGACCTCTGCAGAGCTATGTGCTCTGAGTGCTTTTATTTGTCTATTAGCAATATCTTTGATATTATCATCACTTTTTGGAACAACTGATACAACAAACCTTTCAGCATGTGGGTTCTGTGGATCAGTATTTGGAGTGAGGCTTGGCTCATCCTGCCAGAGTACAGTCCTCAGGTGTGCATGCACAGGTAAGGATGCACGCTTCAATTTGACAACAGCATGTCCAGCCAAAAATTGCTCAGGCATTTTATGCTAAAGTTTATAATTGGAGGATTGAAAGCTGATTTGTTTGGTTATTTTATTCCCAAACCAGCAACATGAACAAAGGAATTCTGTATTGTGTGTGTGTGTGCGTGTGTGTAGAAAACTAGAATTATGGTGCCCTCCATGTTGTAATAAGTCCTCTTTGAGGTGTGAAAGATGAGGGGGGAAACAAAGCTGGAGTCTACAAGGTCAAATCTTTGGGTTCATGGACCCCGAGGAGGTAAATTGATTGTGGAGTGTTCGGGGAGGTGTTTGAGGTAAGCATTTAACTGCTGACAGACAAACTCTGGCCCTGCAGGGGGAAGCAGGCAGCACATTGCTTGACATCATTTCCACAGGCCTGTTTTCCACCACCCTCGTCTGTTCAATGGGGCAAGACCCTGCACTTTTGTTACAATTAACCTATTAGGAAAAGCCTTTCATTCGCAAGTGATTCCATGCTCCCTTGCGTGGCTCAATAACAGTATTTTGATCTGAGGAACTATGGCCTACAGACACTTGACGGATAAATACAGTTCGAAAGTGAAACGTTTCATTAAAAAGAGCTTTTGCTGCTATCAAAACTTAGATACATTTTTTTACGAAATAAACAACATTAACAGCTTTTTATATCCCTTGTTGTTGGGAATAAATGTGTTGTTTCTGCAGGGTATATGTTGTATATGGCCTACTATAAAAACAAATGACTCTTATCCTCGGTGAAAAACATAAAAGTATTTAAAAATTAACCTCTAGGGTCTGCTTTGTCCATGGCTGCAGGCATTATTATACCCTGGTTGTCACAAAGTACCCCCTCAGGTCATTACTCGCGGGCAGCCATGGACCTTTGGCAGGCAGAAGCAGAGCTCTATTATCTGGGATGCAGAGAGGGGCTGAGCACAGCAAAGCGGAAAGGGAAATGAGAGGGATGCACTGGCCATAGATCTGAGGGAAAGGAGATATAGCGGGAGATGACACTGTTCTGATGTTTTCTGGGACCTTGCCCAAGTCTGGAAGCCACCCATGTGGGACAGCTTCTAGTTGGAGCTGGCATGTGCTGGCAGAGAATTATTTAACCCAATCAAGAACATAATTGCATATTTTTTCATCTGTTTTTCATTTGATGCATATATTCTCTTTAGTTAAATTGTTTCCTTCTCTCCAGTTCCAGCCCACTGGAGTGCAGATGATGTGCTTTTTTGTGTGTATGAAATAAAAGCTAAACCCCCTTGTAAAATGCATAAGTATTATTTTTCTGAGATAAAAAAAAAGTCAGCCTACAATGATAAATGAACACACACACGTACGCACATACACACGTACGCACATGCACACGTGCACATGACATTGTTTCTGGTTCAGGAGTGAATTGATAATGCAACACTTGTAGCTCATTTCCTGGACATATAAACCATGGGCCGAGTAATCAATATTCGTTTGGATTTTTGAGACCATGACCTACATCTGGGGTGGGTGGGAAAATGTTTGCAAACGAAAGCCTATGGTACCCCAAACAACATACAGTAGTGTTCAGAATAATAGTAGTGCTATGTGACTAAAAAGATTAATCCAGGCTTTGAGTATATTTCTTATTGTTACATGGGAAACAAGGTACCAGTAGATTCAGTAGATTCTCACAAATCCAACAAGACCAAGCATTCATGATATGCAACACTCTTAAGGCTATGAAATTGGGCTGTTAGTTTAAAAAAGTAGAAAAGGGGGTGTTCACAATAATAGTAGCATCTGCTGTTGATGCCACAAACTCAAAACTATTATGTTCAAACTGCTTTTTTAGCAATCCTGTGAATCACTAAACTAGTATTTAGTTGTATAACCACAGGTTTTCATGATTTCTTAACATCTGTGAGGCATTAATTTTGTTGGTTTGGAACCAAGATTTTGCTGTTTTACTAGTGTGCTTGGGGTCAGTAGCAACATTTACATGGACACTTTATTTCTAATCTCATTGAATTCTATCCGATTGGTGGATCAGATTGTCCTGTTTACATGAACATGCCCTAAAGTGATCCGCTTGCTGTGCGTGTTTACATGCACCGTGATTACGATCTGATTCTTTGACTTTTAAGATTAGGGTTAAAACTTTCCTTTTTGCTAAAGCTTATAGTTAGGGCTGGATCAGGTGACCCTGAACCATCCCTTAGTTATGTTGCTATAGACTTAGACTGCTGGGGGGTTCCCATGATGCACTGTTTCTTTTTATTCACCTCTTTTTGCTCTGTATGCACCACTCTGCATTTAATCATTAGTGATTGATCTCTGCTCCCCTCCACAGCATGTCTTTTTCCTGGTTCTCTCCCTCAGCCCCAACCAGTCCCAGCAGAGGACTGCACCTCCCTGAGCCTGGTTCTGCTGGGGGTTTCTTCCTGTTAGGGGGGGGGGGGGGGTTCCTTCCCACTGTCGCCAAGTGCTTGCTCATAGGGGGTCGTTTTGACCGTTGGGGTTTTTCTGTGATTATTGTACGGCTTTTGCCTTACAATATGAAGCGCCTTGGGGCGACTGTTTGTTGTGATTTGGCGCTATATAAATTAAATTGATTTGATTTGATTTGATTCAGTCAGTAGAGCAGTCCCATAATTCTTTGCGTTGTGATGTCTGCCGCTTGTGACATACGCAAATGAATTGTACCCGGAAGCCGCCCGTATAAACAATGGATTTGTTAGCCGGCGTAATCAAGATTACTGTTATTCTTTGCGTGTTTCTTTTGAAACTGCAGCATCAGAGGAACATGCTTCTTCTTCAGGATTTGTTCAGAAAGAAACGAGCACGACGGAATGTGTTTTTGCGTGATGTAGCACGGAGCACGGTTAGTAAAGCCGTAATGAAAACACCGACAGATTAAACAGCTGATTTACGAGCCAAATGAAAAAGAAGCCTTGGAGATCAGACGGCGCTTTGAGGAAACATCATATCCCTCAAATAACTGACGGGACTCACAGACACATGCAGGTAGGTTATTTCTGAACGTCTGTCGTTTTCATTGACTCACAATCAATAACATCACAGCTACCACTTTTATGATTTCAGCTAACTTTTTTCTGGCTTTTAGGTAGACCCACTATGAAATCTCACAAAACTTATTTTAAACAATGAACTATTTCAAAATATGACAATAATTCAGTTTCATGAATAAATGAAACAAACCTTGTGTGGGAGGTCTTTTTACATTTCCTACTTACTTTACTGAACTAAAACAAGGTGTTTGCTTTTAGATTTTGGAACATCAGTTGCAAAATGCTTGGAAAAACCCAAGATTCCAATGTTTTGTGCCATTCAGACCTTTTTGAGAGCTCAACTGCCAAAGGTACCTTTCAAACTTTTAAGAGAGAAAAAAAAGTCATATCCACTACACCCTGTGCTTTTTTTCCCCTGATTTATTCTTAAGGATATAATTGCTCATTAAGCATCAGAATTTTAAAATACATAACCATTTTCTGTTTTAGTGTGTGAAAAACACTGAGGGCGAAGACGTACAGCTACAAATCATTGGTGACCTTGCAGATCCACTCCATGACTGGTTGCTGAAAGGCCACATAAATTCTACACATCTGACCCCAGAGGAGAAATCTGTTCATGTGAACCTCAGCTCACTCTGTGTAACAGTAGAAAACACTTCATGGATTTTGAAGTCAAGGTGGAGGGGGCTACTGGTTGGAGAACGCTGGTCACTTTTGGCATGTCTCCTCAGCCTGGATCACAGGTCTTGATGCAGAGCCGTTCCAGTGGGAGCAGGACAACTCCATTAACAAAATAATAATTAAAAAAATCTGACAAACACATTTTCTCTTTTTTTTTATTAAAGTGAATACAACTTTCTTCCGTACACGTATATAAAATAAAAACCTGGCAGTACCACAACAATTTGGTTAAAAATAAAATATAGTGCTAAAAACTTTTATTCACTTCCATCAGAGCTTGGCATGACTTCTTAAAAAGCAATTACTGTGATGTCAGATCATAAAACCAAACCCTAAAGGCAGCTCTTTGTCAGCAAAATAGCATACTTCCAGGAAAATTTTGAAGAAACTAAACATCAGGGCCAGTTTCTTATATTCAGTTTCTACATGTTGTGTGGACGGTAGTCAAAGTTTCCACTGTTATTGGGTTGGGTGGTCAGGTGGCTCACTGTGATTTGTGATGAAATAGTGGACTTAGTAGAGGACCAAGCTAAGATGCTTGCACATCATTTAGGAGAGGTTAACTCACCTGTTCCAGACTATAGTAGAGAAGCTTGAATCTTCGACTGGACTGGGTTGCTTGACGCGAGGATGTTTCGCTTCGAATCGCAGAAGCTTCCTCAGCTAAAATTCTTGCTCTGGTGGTCTGACTTCTGTCTTGACTCTTGTAGAGAAGAATAATCAAGAAGTCACAAAAGCTGGAGTTTTAAACCTAACCAGACCCCTCCTACCGAGAGGCAGACTGCTATAGGCTGGTAACTAAACAATAGCTCTAATTAGCATCTATTGTGCTCTAGTTAACACCCTCCTAATGACAGGGCAGCTGTCCCTCTCCATTAGGTCCCTCTAGGCCAGTTGATGTGTTCTTTGGCAAATTGTAACCTCTTCTGCACATGTCTTTTATTTAACAGAGGGACTTTGCAGGGGATTCTTGCAAATAAATTAGCTTCACACAGGCATCTTCTAACTGTCACAGCACTTACAGGTAACTCCAGACTGTCTTTGATCATCCTGGAGCTGATCAATGGGTGAGCCTTTGCCATTCTGGTTATTCTTCTATCCATTTTGATGGTTGTTTTCCATTTTCTTTTCAATTTTTTGCACCTGCGTATAAGTTTCCCCTCTCCAATCAACTTTTTAATCAAACGACGCTGTTCTTCTGAACAATGTCTTGAACGTCCCATTTTCCTCAGGCTTTCAAAGAGAAAAGCATGTTCAACAGGTGCTGGCTTCATTCTTAAATAGGGGACACCTGATTCACACCTGTTTGTTCCACAAACTCACTGACTGAATGCCACACTACTATTATTGTGAACATCCCCATTTCTACTTTTTTTTTTACTAATAGCCCAATTTCATAGTTAAGAGTGTGCATATCATGAATGCTTGGTCTTGTAGGATTTGTGAGAATCTACTAAATCTACTGGTACCTTGTTTCCCATGTAACAATAAGAAATATACTCAAAACCTGGATTAATCTTTTTAGTCACATAACACTACTATTATTCTGAACACTACTGTACTTTTTCAAAAATATGAATTTTGAGCATTATTGAGAACTGCTGGCACAACATGTCAGCATGTATCAAGCATATGTTATTTCCAAAACTAAAACAACAATAATCATTAATTAATAAAAACACATAAAGAATGCAACTGGCGTTCATAAAATATTTTCATATGTATTTATGGACTTTATTACTCGCAAGCAAAAAAAAAAAAAAAAAAAATGGTGATGAGTTATTCCATTTCATCATCGCTGCCGTCCTCATCAGAATCTTCTTCACTGTCATCATTATCTAAAGTACTGCATCCAGTGATGTTATGACAAAACATATCCGGCACATTTGCACAGTTCTGTGCATGCAACATTGTTTTGCAGATGTACAAATGTCTGCATCTCTGTATTTAGACTTTTTTTTTACAATTACCAATACAGTACACAAGTTCCATTACACAATCTTGTAATTGTATGAAATCACAATTACCATGAAATAAATAACCATAAGATACTGTATTCCAGTTATAGGGAGTGGTGGCCAAGTAGTTATTGCACTTGGTTTGAGTGTGGAAGGTTCCCGGTTCAAATCCCACCTCTGCCACATTTCTCCATGTAATGTGGAGTTGCGTCAGGAAGGGCATCCGGTGTAAACTTCTGCCAATTCAACATGCAGATCCACCTTGGATTTGCTGTGGTGACCCAGAGTGCAAACAAGGGAACAGCCGAAGGGTCTTACATACTGTATTCCAGTTATGCAATTAATAAGCAGTTTAAAAAAAAGGCCAGAAGTTCCCCACGTAGCAAAGCATCTAAAGTCACAATTACAATGAATTCAAATGGCCATGAGATATGATATTCCAATCATATAATTACTGGACAATAAGTACATATAAACAAATAAAAAGCAAGTCCCTTCGACTGCGCCCTTGTTTTTCACTCAGGGTCACCACAGAGGATCTGGATGTTGATTTGGCACATGTTTTGCACCGGCTGTCCTACCTAAAGCAATTCCCCGTATCATGGACAAATGGAGTTTGAGCTAAGAACATTCTGCACTGGAACCAGGCTCATGAACCACTTGGCCACCACCCCTAACGCATTCATATACAGTTTTGCTGCAAGACATGTAGGAGAACCTCTGGGCATTATTGACTTGCCAAAACAAAGTTTTTGCAAGATCTGTTAGTCAGCATGTTGTTTTTTTTTTTTTTTGTAATCATTGCATTTTTCACCTTTAGCTCACTCTGGAGTACATTTTACATTGCATACGCTTGTAAGTTCACATATAGCAGTCTTATGGAGATACCCTTCAGCACACAAAAGGGTCAAGGTCACATGAAGATCAAATACTAATATCACCAAACAACTTTTCCTGGTTACAATTTTTGAAATTTTGCCTCCAAACTTCACAAGATGATACTAGATGGTCTGGTGCATCAGCCATTATCCGGGATAAGCATAAGAGGGTTCAGAATATATCAACAGTTTTGCATTATGATGTCATTTGGCGATGTTATAATGAGAAAATTGCAAAATTTAGATTTTTAAGGGTGTGAAAAAGGCTGCATATCATCTTGGATCATCTTCAAAGCACACAAGTAGACATTTGAAGAAGGTTTCTTTAAGCATGTGAAAAATGTAATGTCAAGGTCAAACGTCAAGGTCACAGGAAAGTCAAACACTAAAGTCACCACAAAAAAGTTTCCTGGTAGCAATTTGTGGTTTTTTGCCTCCACATTTCGCATGAATATGGTGAATGGTCTTGCCCATAAGCCATTATCTGGGATAAGCGATTGACCTTGACCTTCAGGGTTTACCTGGAAGTCAAAGATGACCTATGAGTAGGTTAAATTTCATATTTCAGTAAAACATTATGTAATAGACCAAATTATAGGGCTTGATGAGAGGATTCAGAACATATCAAAGGTCTTATGTAATGATGTGATTTGGTGATGTTATGATGATAAAAAGTTGCAAATGTTTGATATTTAATGGTGTGAAAAAGTGTGCAAATCATCTTGGATCGTCTTCAAAATAGCCATGTAGAAACTTGAAGAAAACCTCTCTTGATATGTGAAAAATAGAGGTAGAGGTCAAAGATCAAGGTCACAATATGGTCAAAGAAAGGTCAAAGACTATGGACATTTCTGAAGGCATCCACATATCCGAGAATTATAGGGGTTGGCATTGCAAAAGTGCTATTGCATCATAAAAGCAAGTGACCTTGACCTTCACGGCTGAAGGCCAAATGTTACCTATACATAGGTCAGATTTCATAACTCACAAACTCATAGCTTAAAGCAGATAACCCGTAAGTTGGAGAGGAAATGGCGTCTCACTAATTTAGAAGATCTTCACTTAGCCTGGAAAAAGAGTCTGTTGCTCTATAAAAAAGCCCTCCGTAAAGCTAGGACATCTTTCTACTCATCACTAATTGAAGAAAATAAGAACAACCCCAGGTTTCTTTTCAGCACTGTAGCCAGGCTGACAAAGAGTCAGAGCTCTATTGAGCTGAGTATTCCATTAACTTTAACTAGTAATGACTTCATGACTTTCTTTGCTAACAAAATTTTAACTATTAGAGAAAAAATTACTCATAACCATCCCAAAGACGTATCGTTATCTTTGGCTGCTTTCAGTGATGCCGGTATCTGGTTAGACTCTTTCTCTCCGATTGTTCTGTCTGAGTTATTTTCATTAGTTACTTCATCCAAACCATCAACATGTTTATTAGACCCCATTCCTACCAGGCTGCTCAAGGAAGCCCTACCATTATTTAATGCTTCGATCTTAAATATGATCAATCTATCTTTGTTAGTTGGCTATGTACCACAGGCTTTTAAGGTGGCAGTAATTAAACCATTACTTAAAAAGCCATCACTTGACCCAGCTATCTTAGCTAATTATAGGCCAATCTCCAACCTTCCTTTTCTCTCAAAAATTCTTGAAAGGGTAGTTGTAAAACAGCTAACTGATCATCTGCAGAGGAATGGTCTATTTGAAGAGTTTCAGTCAGGTTTTAGAATTCATCATAGTACAGAAACAGCATTAGTGAAGGTTACAAATGATCTTCTTATGGCCTCGGACAGTGGACTCATCTCTGTGCTTGTTCTGTTAGACCTCAGTGCTGCTTTTGATACTGTTGACCATAAAATTTTATTACAGAGATTAGAGCATGCCATAGGTATTAAAGGCACTGCGCTCTGCGGTGGTTTGAATCATATTTGTCTAATAGATTACAATTTGTTCATGTAAATGGGGAATCTTCTTCACAGACTAAAGTTAATTATGGAGTTCCACAAGGTTCTGTGCTAGGACCAATTTTATTCACTTTATATATGCTTCCCTTATTAGACGGTATTGCTTAAATTTTCATTGTTACGCAGATGATACCCAGCTTTATCTATCCATGAAGCCAGAGGACACACACCAATTAGCTAAACTGCAGGATTGTCTTACAGACATAAAGACATGGATGACCTCTAATTTCCTGCTTTTAAACTCAGATAAAACTGAAGTTATTGTACTTGGCCCCACAAATCTTAGAAACATGGTGTCTAACCAGATCCTTACTCTGGATGGCATTACCCTGACCTCTAGTAATACTGTGAGAAATCTTGGAGTCATTTTTGATCAGGATATGTCATTCAAAGCACATATTAAACAAATATGTAGGACTGCTTTTTTGCATTTACGCAATATCTCTAAAATCAGAAAGGTCTTGTCTCAGAGTGATGCTGAAAAACTAATTCATGCATTTATTTCCTCTAGGCTGGACTATTGTAATTCATTATTATCAGGTTGTCCTAAAAGTTCCCTAAAAGCCTTCAGTTAATTCAAAATGCTGCAGCTAGAGTACTGACGGGGACTAGAAGGAGAGAGCATATCTCACCCATATTGGCCTCTCTTCATTGGCTTCCTGTTAATTCTAGAATAGAATTTAAAATTCTTCTTCTTACTTATAAGGTTTTGAATAATCAGGTCCCATCTTATCTTAGGGACCTCGTAGTACCATATCACCCCAATAGAGCGCTTCGCTCTCAGACTGCAGGCTTACTTGTAGTTCCTAGGGTTTGTAAGAGTAGAATGGGAGGCAGAGCCTTCAGCTTTCAGGCTCCTCTCCTGTGGAACCAGCTCCCAATTCAGATCAGGGAGACAGACACCCTCTCTACTTTTAAGATTAGGCTTAAAACTTTCCTTTTTGCTAAAGCTTATAGTTAGGGCTGGATCAGGTGACCCTGAACCATCCCTTAGTTATGCTGCTATAGACGTAGACTGCTGGGGGTTCCCATGATGCACTGTTTCTTTCTCTTTTTGCTCTGTATGCACCACTCTGCATTTAATCATTAGTGATCGATCTCTGCTCCCCTCCACAGCATGTCTTTTTCCTGGTTCTCTCCCTCAGCCCCAACCAGTCCCAGCAGAAGACTGCCCCTCCCTGAGCCTGGTTCTGCTGGAGGTTTCTTCCTGTTAAAAGGGAGTTTTTCCTTCCCACTGTAGCCAAGTGCTTGCTCACAGGGGGTCGTTTTGACCGTTGGGGTTTTACATAATTATTGTATGGCCTTGCCTTACAATATAAAGCGCCTTGGGGCAACTGTTTGTTGTGATTTGGCGCTATATAAAAAAATTGATTGATTGATTTCATTTCTGAGTGTCATGTGGCACATCAAATAAAAGGTCTTGGTGAGTGCCTTCCAAAGATATCATGATTGCTCAGGTATAATGTATTTGAGTGACATTATTATGGAAAGACTGGGTCAGATTATGACATTAAAAGATGTGGTGCAGGCCGTTCTTTTCACAGTATTGTCTTTGAAATGCACCCATGGACACTTGGTGAATATCTTCTCTTGACACACAATGTGATCGACTATAGAACTTGTCAGTCCCTCTTCATTGTGGTCGTTCCTCGTGGTAGTCTCTTTTGTTGACTTTATGGCAAGATACCCATCACCCTCAGAGTGACAGTTTTCATGTATTTAGTTATACAAATAAACAAATGAATGAATGAATGATTATTATTATTATTATTATTATTATTATTATTATTATTATTATTATTATTATTATTATTATTATTACTGAAATCTGCTGACATAGTGAACAGTGTAACTCAATTTCTGCCTGAGCACCGTCCAAAGTTTTCCATTTTCAAATGTATATTCTAAAAAAAAAGCATGTTTTTACTGAAAATTGTACTATTTTGCACATTTGGATGGGAAGATACACATAAATACATTTTTTCTTCATCCAAACACAACATATCCTGTTCACCATAGGCAGCCATGTTGTCACCACGTGTTACAGTATCTGTGTGCTGCGGCAACTGTCACTGGGCCAATTGCTTGAAATCAATGGAAGGATTGGTTAGTTCTATTTGAGACTTAGCGGGTGTATTTTAACATGTAAAGTTTACAATGAATTAAAAAACTGAAATTACTCTTTAATGTACCCAGATATTGAAAAGTAAGTGAGAAGTAACTGAACATTTCCTGTAAATTCTCTAAATATACAAAAATCATGCCAACCCTTTTTATAGGTCATGTGAAGACACAAAATATTGGCATGGCTGGGTGTTTAATGTCTGTGCATGGTGGCCCTTCATTCTCCAGCAAAGATTTTGGCATCACCCTCCACCTCTGTCTAGTGACCTCATGACTTCATAAGCTCTTCCAAATACCTCAGATCTTAAAGGTTAAGGACCCAGAGACATCAATGCCACTGCTTTCATCATATACGCATACACTCTAGATGTCCAAGTCCAGGAACTCATTGAAAGCTCAATCACCTACCAAATGAGGACAACCAATACAAAGGTCCTTGGTCCCAAATGCACAACAGAGGGTGGAAAGATTTCCTACTAAAAGCTGCATTGAAAATGGTTTATTTGGATTTTTCCTAAAGTCATATGCATGCTTTTTAAACATGAAAATTCAGTAGATATATCTTATATATTATATTCCAATTCTAAGGTGGAACTATGCTAGTATACTAAGGTATATCTAAATATCTAAAAAGGAAGAGTAAAATAGGAGACTAGAAAAGAGTAGAGAAGAGCCACTTACGTGCCTGGTCTTGAGAACCAGGGATGGTAGGTTTAAAAGCTTTTTATCCCATGGGAACTCTCCCTACCCACCCAAGCGGCTCAAGAAAAAGTATATATATATATAATAATAAATAATAAGACATAAGAAAGATAAGACATCATATATATATATATATATATATATATATATATATATATATATATATATATATATATATATATATATATATATATATAATAAGGGTAATATACAACATACAAAAAATATGTAAGAGTAGGTTTTAAAACCTAAATATTAATACAGGAGAAAATTGTAGTATAGGTATTTTAATATGTAGAGTAGTAGTAAAATTAAATTATAGTTAGTAGGCTAAGCTATAAATCTGGTATTTTATGATAGAAACAGAAGCTATGATGTGATGTGTATTGGTATCTATCTAACGTAACTCTGCTTGCATACTATAGGAAAATAAAAAGCATAATCTATATGCTATCAAATGGAAACCTAAGAATTTAGGTAGTATATGTTGATATCTTTTAAACAACACATGAACTGATGAATAATAAAAAATCTACACCATGTAAAATAAATTGTAATTTGTTTTTATTTATTTATTGAGGATTTATTTCATTCATTTAAAAGAAATAACAGAAAAGCAAAATTAACAAAACATTACAAACCACTGAACGAAAAGGAGCAGTTTGGAAGAACAAGTCTTATATATTCTGCCCCATTTTTACAATACAATCTTGCAAAGCATCATCAATCGACATCATTGCATTTCTATGACTTTGTCACATGCCACCGACTTCTTTCCTAATTTTAACCATTATTTAAAAGACTACATCCCTAATAGATTACATTTTAAACTTCAAACATTCTAAACATTATTAACAGATTACATTTTTGGCTTTGTCAGCCCACTGACTTATTTCATAGTTTCATACTTACGAAATACATCAAGTTTAATATGTTTTTTTAAATAATTTAAGCGACCTTGATTCTTTGATTTCTTTGTTGAGGTTGTTCCATAATTTTACACCATTCACTGCAATACTCCGTTCCTTTATCTTGGTTCTGAATCTTGGTTTTTTAAAGACTTCTATGCCCTTCAAATTATAACTACTGACTCTTTTTTCAAACATATTTAGAATGTTATTGGTAAGGTATTGTTATTCGCTTGGTACATTATTTGTAGTAATTTCAAATCAACTAAATCATGAAATTTAAGTACCCTATACTTAATGAACAATGGATTAGATGGATCTCTAAATCGATTGTTGCCAATCACTTTTAAAGCTCTTTTCTGCAAAATAAATAAAGGTTGTGTATAAGTTGTACATGTTGATCTCCAGATTTCTACACAACAAGTCAAATATGGAACAATCAATGAATTGTACAATGTTAATAATCCATAACTATTTAATGAATATTTAACTTTATGCAAAACAGCAATGGCTTTCGCTATCTTTCCTTTTATGTAATTTATGTGTGACTTCCATGTAAAATCTTCATCAATCATAACTCCTAAAAATTTCATTTCTTTTACCCTTTGAATGTCCATTCCATCTATTTTTAATGACACATCATTTTTTTTAACTCTGTCATTAAACAATATGAAATTTGTTTTATTAAGATTAAGTGACAATCTGTTTATATCAAACCAATATTTCACTTTTTCCAACTCTGTATTTATCACTTGTGCTACTTCCTGTATATCTGATCCAGAGTAAAATAATGTTGTATCGTCAGCAAATAAAATACTACCAAGTACATTAGATATATTCACAAAATCATTGATATACAAAATAAACAGTTTGGGTCCAAGTACCGACCCTTGTGGTACTCCACACATAATATTACACAATTCTGATTTAGTATTATTTATCTGAACAAACTGTTTTCTATTTTCTAAGTAGCTTTTTACCTACTGATGTGCAATCCCTCTTATTCCATATTGTTGCAACTTGTGAAGCAATTTTGAATGATCGATAACATCAAAAGCTTTTTTCAAGTCAATAAAAACACTTAGCATATAATCCTTATTATCTATTGCTGTTGATATTTTCTCTGTTAATTCCATAATTGCCATAGCTGTCGAATGTTTTGCTCTAAATCCATACTGAGCATTTAAAATATGATGTTTCTCAATGAATTTATCCAACCTTGTCACAAAAACATTTTCCATAATTTTAGAAAACTGTGGAAGCAATGACACTGGCCTGTAATTTGAAATGCTGTTTGACTCCATTTTTATATAATGGGACTACCTTGGCAATTTTCATTTCGTCTGGGAAAATTCCTGTTGACAGAGACAGATTACAAATGTAAGTGAATGGTTCAATAACAGTTTCTATTATACGTTTTACAGTCATCCTGTCTAAATCTTCATAGTCAGTTGATCTTTTGCTTAACCAGTTTTTTACAATATTCCTTAATTCATCTTTTTCCACATTGTCAAGGAAAATACTATTGACCGTATTTACAATTGTATTTAATTTATCTTCTACTATTGGTTGATTTCCCACCAGATTTGATCACACCTTTGAGAAATAATCATTAAACTCATTTACAACTTCTTTTATATCATTTATCTCTTTATTTTCCTTGACAAGGTAATTCGGAAAGGTTGATTTCACTCCGTCACTTTCCATCACACTTTTTATAATTCCCCATAATGAATAATAATGAAAATAAGCTACTTATAGTTAGAAGAGCTAAATTAGCTGTTAATAAGCCAACCATACCTAGCAAGCTAACAAGATAAACAAAAACAGTAATGAGTATATAAAGTTTAATAGCGTAGTTAAACCTACAATAACGGTATTAACAAATACATATAAAAATAAATGTGGACAAAAGTATGAATAAACGTGGGTTATCAAACAGAAAAGAACAACTATATTGTAAGCTACGTTAAATGGTGCTACAGCCGGCTAGATAAGCTAACGTTAGCTGTTAGGTATAACTAATAGTACCCCACTCCTCCAATTATTCCATAAATACTACTGGTGGTTGGCTCTCACTGCGGTATTGTATCACTTCCTGTTCCGGAGCACAGCGGTGTTTTGCTGTATCTGTTAGCTGTTTAATCTGAGCAGTTAGATTGATCTAGTTATCTATCGATTTGTTTCCCAGTGTAATCTTTACGTGCCTTAACTAAAGCACTCCTTCTGCTGAATCACCTCTAAATTATTTACACATTATTCACTTTGCGTGTTTTTAGGAATCCGCTAGGTTAGCGTAGCTACTAGCTCTTAGCCGATTTAGCATGGCAGCTTCTCCTGTCTCTCCCGCACTTTTCTGCTCTGTGTGTGAAATGTTTAGTTATTCCTCAGCCTCCTTTAGCAGTAACGGTACTTGTAATAAGTGTAGCTTATTCGTAGCTTTGGAGGCCAGGCTGGGCGAATTGGAGACTCGGCTCCGCACCGTGGAAAATTCTACAGCTAGCCAGGCCCCTGTAGTCGGTGCGGACCAAGGTAGCTTAGCCGCCGTTAGTTCCCCCTTGGCAGATCCCGAGCAGCCGGGAAAGCAGACCGACTGGGTGACTGTGAGGAGGAAGCGTAGCCCTAAACAGAAGCCCCGTGTACAACGCCAACCCGTTCACATCTCTAACCGTTTTTCCCCACTCGACGACACACCCGCCGAGGATCAAACTCTGGTTATTGGTGACTCTGTTTTGAGAAATGTGAAGTTAGCGACACCAGCAACCATAGTCAATTGTCTTCCGGGGGCCAGAGCAGGCGACATTGAAGGAAATTTGAAACTGCTGGCTAAGGCTAAGCGTAAATTTGGTAAGATTGTAATTCACGTCGGCAGTAATGACACCCGGTTACGCCAATCGGAGGTCACTAAAATTAACATTAAATCGGTGTGTAACTTTGCAAAAACAATGTCGGACTCTGTAGTTTTCTCTGGGCCCCTCCCCAATCGGACCGGGAGTGACATGTTTAGCCACATGTTCTCCTTGAATTGCTGGCTGTCTGAGTGGTGTCCAAAAAATGAGGTGGGCTTCATAGATAATTGGCAAAGCTTCTGGGGAAAACCTGGTCTTGTTAGGAGAGACGGCATCCATCCCACTTTGGATGGAGCAGCTCTCATTTCTAGAAATCTGGCCAATTTTCTTAAATTCTCCAAACTGTGACTGGTGACTATCCAGCTCCCCCTGCCATCCCCTCATTACCCCATCCCCGTAGAGACGGTGCCTGCTCCCAGACCACCAATAACCAGCAAAAATCTATTTAAGCATAAAAATTCAAAAAGAAAAAATAATATAGCACCTTCAACTGCACCACAGACTAAAACAGTTAAATGTGGTCTATTAAACATTAGGTCTCTCTCTTCTAAGTCCCTGTTGGTAAATGATATAATAATTGATCAACATATTGATTTATTCTGCCTAACAGAAACCTGGTTACAGCAGGATGAATATGTTAGTTTAAATGAGTCAACACCCCCGAGTCACACTAACTGTCAGAATGCTCGTAGCACGGGCCGGGGCGGAGGATTAGCAGCAATCTTCCATTCCAGCTTATTAATTAATCTTAGTCTTGTCCATCCAAATTGGAAGTCCCAAAAACCAGTTTTATTTGTTATTATCTATCGTCCACCTGGTCGTTACTGTGAGTTTCTCTGTGAATTTTCAGACCTTTTGTCTGACTTAGTGCTTAGCTCAGATAAGATAATTATAGTGGGCGATTTTAACATCCACACAGATGCTGAGAATGACAGCCTCAACACTGCATTTAATCTATTATTAGACTCTATTGGCTTTGCTCAAAAAGTAAATGAGTCCACCCACCACTTTAATCATATCTTAGATCTTGTTCTGACTTATGGTATGGAAATAGAAGACTTAACAGTATTCCCTGAAAACTCCCTTCTGTCTGATCATTTCTTAATAACATTTACATTTACTCTGATGGACTACCCAGCAGTGGGGAATAAGTTTCATTACACTAGAGGTCTTTCAGAAAGCGCTGTAACTAGGTTTAAGGATATGATTCCTTCTTTATGTTCTCTAATGCCATATACCAACACAGTGCAGAGTAGCTACCTAAACTCTGTAAGGGAGATAGAGTATCTCGTCAATAGTTTTACATCCTCATTGAAGACAACTTTGGATGCTGTAGCTCCTCTGAAAAAGAGAGCTTTAAATCAGAAGTGTCTGACTCCGTGGTATAACTCACAAACTCGTAGCTTAAAGCAGATAACCCGTAAGTTGGAGAGGAAATGGCGTCTCACTAATTTAGAAGATCTTCACTTAGCCTGGAAAAAGAGTCTGTTGCTCTATAAAAAAGCCCTCTGTAAAGCTAGGACATCTTTCTACTCATCACTAATTGAAGAAAATAAGAACAACCCCAGGTTTCTTTTCAGCACTGTAGCCAGGCTGACAAAGAGTCAGAGCTCTATTGAGCTGAGTATTCCATTAACTTTAACTAGTAATGACTTCATGACTTTCTTTGCTAACAAAATTTTAACTATTAGAGAAAAAATTACTCATAACCATCCCAAAGACATATCGTTATCTTTGGCTGCTTTCAGTGATGCCGGTATTTGGTTAGACTCTTTCTCATCGATTGTTCTGTCTGAGTTATTTTCATTAGTTACTTCATCCAAACCATCAACATGTTTATTAGACCCCATTCCTACCAGGCTGCTCAAGGAAGCCCTACCATTATTTAATGCTTTGATCTTAAATATGATCAATCTATCTTTGTTAGTTGGCTATGTACCACAGACTTTTAAGGTGGCAGTAATTAAACCATTACTTAAAAAGCCATCACTTGACCCAGCTATCTTAGCTAATTATAGGCCAATCTCCAACCTTCCTTTTCTCTCAAAAATTCTTGAAAGGGTAGTTGTAAAACAGCTAACTGATCATCTGCAGAGGAATGGTCTATTTGAAGAGTTTCAGTCAGGTTTTAGAATTCATCATAGTACAGAAACAGCATTAGTGAAGGTTACAAATGATCTTCTTATGGCCTCGGACAGTGGACTCATCTCTGTGCTTGTTCTGTTAGACCTCAGTGCTGCTTTTGATACTGTTGACCATAAAATTTTATTACAGAGATTAGAGCATGCCATAGGTATTAAAGGCACTTATATCAATTTTATTTATATAGCGCCAAATCACAACAAACAGTTGAACCAAGGCACTTTATATTGTAAGGCAAAAGCCATACAATAAATACAGAAAAACCCCAACGGTCAAAACGACCCCCTATGAGCAAGCACTTGGTGACATTGGGAAGGAAAAACTCCCTTTTAACAGGAAGAAACCTCCAGCAGAACCAGGCTCAGGGAGGGGCAGTCTTCTGCTGGGACTGGTTGGGGTTGAGGGAGAGAATCAGGAAAAAGACATGCTGTGGAAGAGAGCAGAGATCAATCACCAATGATTAAATGCAGAGTGGTGCATACAGAGCAAGAAGAGGTGAATAAAAAGAAACACTGAGTGCATCATGGGAAACCCCCCAGTAGTCTAATTCTATAGCAGCATAACTAAGGGATGGTTCAGGGTCACCTGATCCAACCCTAACTATACGTTTTAGCAAAAAGGAAAGTTTTAAGCTTAATCTTAAAAGTAGAGAGGGTGTCTGTCTCCCTAATCTGAATTGGGAGCTGGTTCCACAGGAGAGGAGCCTGAAAACTGAAGGCTCTGCCTCCCATTCTACTCTTACAAACCCTAGGAATTATAAGAAAGCCTGCAGTCTGAGAGCGAAGCGCTCTATTGGGATGATATGGTACAATGAGGTCCCTAAGATAAGATGGGACCTGATTATTCAAAACCTTATAAGTAAGAAGAATTTTAAATTCTATTCTGGAATTAACAGGGAACCAATGAAGAGGTGCCAATATGGATGAAATATGCTCTCCCTTCTAGTCCCCGTCAGTACTCTAGCTACAGCATTTTGAATTAACTGAAGGCTTTTCAGGGAACTTTTAGGACAACCTGATAATAATGAATTACAATAGTCCAGCCTAGAGGAAATAAATGCATGAATTAGTTTTTCAGCATCACTCTGAGAGAAGACCTTTGTAATTTTAGAGATATTGCGCAAATGCAAAAAAGTAGTCCTACATATTTGCTTAATATGCGCATTGAAGGACATATCCTGATCAAAAATGACTCCAAGATTTCTCACAGTATTACTAGAGGTCAGGGTAATGCCATCCAGAGTAAGGATCTGGTTAGACACCATGTTTCTAAGAACATGACACACATTCAGACACATGCACCACATGCCACCACAGCACAGCCCACAACATCACACATCACACACCACAGCCCACAACATCACACACTGGGACAGACCCTAGCCCGTGTAGACACTCCTTTTCACCCCTTCTGCACACAGTCACTTGATTGCAATCAGCCATCCCACTTCTAGAGACTTTTAGTCCCTGTTCTTACCCCACAGATCCAGCTTCCCACTTACCTCAACCTGTTTTTGCCACCACCACCGGTGTGCCACGCCCTCAGTCACCGCCAGCTTTCCCGGCACCGCTCCTGCCTTCAATGGCTCTGCAGTCACTGCCTGACCCTCCCACGTTTTTCGGACCAGGCAGAGCTCACAGGAAGTGACGGAAACACTGGCCAAAGGTCAACAGGGTCCAGGAGGCTGTTTCCCGAGCTTTTCTGTCTCCTGAGTCGACAATAAGAACTGACAATGAATTAAATTTGCCTCTTTTCCCTAGCTCAGGGGTGGTCACCAGGTGACACACCCTCTCGGCTCCTCTGTGCCGGTCTGAGAGTGGACCTAGGCTCTTCCCAACAGCCAGAGGGGTCCCTGCTGTGTGGTCCTTCACCACCCTGGAGAGCGTTGTGGGTCTAGATGAATCATTCTTGAGATGTTTCTACAACCCCTAGCTGGGGTAAATTTAGTTGATTGGACATGATTTGGAAAGGCACACACCTGTCAACATATAAGGTCCCACAGTTTACAGTGCATGTCAGAGTACAAACCAAGCATGAGGTCAAAGGAATTGTCTGTAGACCTCTGAGACAGGATTGTCTCAAGGCACAAATTTGGAGAAGGGTACAGAAACCTTTCTGCAACTTTGAAGATCTCAATGAGCACAGTGACTTCCGTCATCCATAAATAAAAGATGTTTGAGTCCACCAGGACTCTTCCTAGAGTTGGCCACACATCTAAACTAAGCAATCAGGGGACAGGGACCTTAATCAGGGAGGTGACCAAGAACCCGATGGTCACTCTGTCAGAGCTCCAGCATTCCTGTGTGGAGAGAGGAGACCTTCCAGAAGGACAACCATTTCTGCAGCAATCCACCAATTAAGCCAGACAGAAGCCACTCCTTAGTAAAAGGCACATGGAAGCTGCCTGGAGTTTGCCAAAAAGCACCTGAAGGACTCTCAGACCATGAGAAACAAAACTCTCTGGTCTGATGAGACAAACAAGTCTTTGGTGTGAATGTCAGGTGCCATGTTTGGAGGGAACCAGGCACCATCCCTACAGTGAAGCATGGTGGTGGCAGCATCATGCTGTGGAGATGTTTATCAGCAGCAGGAAATGGGAGATGAGTCAGGACTGAGGGAAAGATGAATGCAGCAATGTACAGAGCCTAGACCTGAATCCGATTGAACATCTCTGGAGAGATCTGAAAAATGGCTGTGCAGCTGTGCACTGATGCTCCCCATCCAACCTGATGGCTCTTGAGAGGTGTTACAAAGAGGAATGGACAAAACTACCCAAAGATAGGTGTGCCAAGCTTGTGGCATCATATTCAAGAAGACTTGAGGCTGTAATTGCTGCAAAATGGAGTATTCTAAGTAGAATTTTGAGGAAAAAAATTAATTTACTCCATTTTGGAATACTGCTGTAACATAACAAAATATGGAAAAAGTGAAGCGCTGTGAATATTTACCAGATGCACTGTATTTTGAGCAGTGACCTCTGATTTGATATTGATTCTATAGCTGAGACCTTGACAAGAGGACACTCCACTGAGTTCATCCAGAGCAGACAGTAGTAGATAGTGAACTCTGATTTGACTTTGACCTTATATCTATAATCTTGACATGACCTGCGTTATGAGTTCATCCAACAAGTGTGAATAAAATTGCTCTTTATGTTTTTTGTTCCACCTTGACCTCAGACTTATGACCTTGACATGAACTGTGTTGTGAGAGGTCATCTTCTGAGTTTACCCACCAAGTGTGAATGAAATAGGGCAGTCCAGTCTCGTCTGAACCCTGTGTGTTATCGCAGGATTTGACCACCTTGGGGACAGCTGCTCCCGTTGCACAGTATATACACAGCATAACGTCACACGGACAAATGGTGCACTGTTTACTTTTCGGCTGCAATCACTGATGCAGTCATGAAAAGTGCAGTTTTTTTCAGTTCCCAGTGGAGAAGGGAAGACAAGGCGAAGGGGAGAGGTCATGTCGGTAAGTTAGGGTGGCCATTTCCATAACAACGAAAAGGGTGACATTTTTCAAGACTGAACAAAGTCCAGATAAAAACTCAAAAATAACATTAAATGCATAACATAACATAACTCTGGTGTACTGAACAATAGGTAAATGTCTATTTTTTATATTTTAGGCCTTTCCTGGCTGCTTCCAAGAGTTTTTTTTTTTGTTTGCCAAGAATTTATGGTACATGTCTGTGCACTTAAATGTTAAGTTCTGACAAATCTGCAGCTCTGCCTTGACACTGTCCACATCCAGACGATTTCTCTCATTTCTCCATGCCACATCAGATTACACTGTCGGCTTCTGATAAACCAGTTTCACTTTCACTTTTCGCTGCTGGGTAAATTCAAGGATCACAAACACATAAGAACACACGAAAAATGAATGAATAAAATAATAAAACCCCAAACACTGTTATCATCTTTCAAAAGCAGTAAAACACAGTATTAGAAGTACGAAATTGCTGCTTTTTTTCGCATGCTTTGAACTCTGTGGCTTAAACAACCAAAATACGTCGATAAATGCATTGATTGGCAGAGTAAAAGACACGTAGTAAATATAAATTCTTACTTGTTAGTTTCAGTGGGATTCTTCTGAAGAAATAATCCATATAAAGTGTCCTTTTTTAACCAAAACAGTGTCTAAATGGTGAAGAAAAGTCCCTCTGTACACAGCTGCACCGTGAGAGCTCCTCTCCCCCACCGAGTCTTGGCGATTAAATTATACCATCAGCCACAAATAAATAAAATAAAATAATGTTAAAATTAGTCTTTTTTGTTTTTGTGTTGAGCGGATGGTAACACTTACTGTACTGAACTACACTACCAACAATGCTCCCTGCATTGACTGGCCAATCATGTTTTGTGCTTAATGATGACATCATCAGCAAGCGACAGGCAGCCAGTCTGCCACAAACACACAACAGATGCACTAATTTTTTTTTATTTTAGGGTTTACAAATGTTTTTGACCGTAAACTTTGCTCATTTTACCAGCAAAAAAAAAGAAAAAAAAAAGAAGATGTTATCGGACTGAAAGTTATCAGAAATAAATTTATCGGAAGATAATTGGTCCGATGATGGTTTTAAAACTTATCTGAAAAGCTAATCCGGTCGCAAAAAACATTAGCTTTGATAATTATCTGTTATTGGATTAGCTGAACTGTGCCCACCAGTGCCTATCACTCACATATTTCTTTGCTCTTTCATAGAACAAAATGAAATCAGCCTCACATCTCTTTGCCAAATCAGGAGTTAGCTGTTTAAGTTTGTTGTTCAAAGCAAAGCCAAAAAAAATTGTCCTTCAGCCTCCTCTCAAGTTTCCCTTTCAGTTCAGTCATCACTTTAAAGTGGATATGTCCCCTAAAAAATGAGATAAAACTAATATAAATATCAAAATATACATACAGTATAGTAAGTCGAAAGTGGTTTTAATTATTATCACTGAGAAATAAAGTTTGTACAGCTTCTCAAAAGTGTCTTTCTTGGAAAGCGCGCTGGCAGTGTTCCATCAGCGGTCACGTGATGCCGTGACGTCACGTGTAGAGTCCCATCTTTGTTAGATTGACAACAGGAACAGACAGACCTCAGCATGGACAGTGACGAGATCAAGAACTTTTCTGACTCCTCTTCAAGTGTGGATTATTTCTGACTCGGATCCTGAGGATGTTGCAGCAGTGATTAGACCCTACAGATTGGAGTCGTATCTTTCGGACGAACATTCAAACCAGGAGCATTCTGGCAGCGAAAATAATGGCAACGGTGTTTATGGCGGAGCCGAAGCAGAGGCAAGAGACGTGCCAATTCCGATGGATTTTGAAAGGCTGCAGAGTACAGAATGGTAAGGGAGGCTTTGATTTTTGTTGCTGCTATTTATAACACTATAATTATAGCATTTTCGATTCTAGCGTTTGTTTACTGCCTTTGTTATTGTTCCGGAGCCGCTTTAGTGTAGCTACTATTTGCGGACCACCGTCATTACCTTCGGGTTTTTGCCATTTTCGAGTGCCTGGCATTGCATTCATCTGTGTTATTTACGTTATTTTCACAAAAGAATTGGAAATAAACGACAAAAGTTTTGCAAAAGATCGCCGAAAACAACAGTGAACATGGCGCCGCCGTGTTTACTACGTATTGCTCTGATATTTTTACAAGTTCCTTGACCATTTCAAGATTATTGTGAACATATTATTTGGGGTTGACATTTTATGTGTTCCTGTGAGCAGTGCGAGAACATGGAGACGGTAGAGGAAAGTGTCTGCTGTCGGGAGCAATTGCGGGTGTGCGAGCGGAGCGAGCGGCAGCCGGACATTTCGTGCATCACACAACACCGCGGCTTTCGATCAATCTGCCTGGACTTGAAAAGGCTAAAACCTTTCACCCTTGGGTTTGTGCAATATGCTGCGACACACTGGTCAGGCATATCGACAAACAAGTCCCTGAGAGCTGTGTTTAATCAAAGTTTGTGCCGCTAAAAAAAGTGTAAACAACGGCAGCCAAGCGCGCAAGCTGATACGGTCTACACGTAGTGACATATTTCAGGTTTGGTGCTTAGCGGGAAGCTGGTCATGGGGCCTGCAGATTTTTCAATGGCGGGACGTTCAAATGTTATATATAACGGGAGAACCGTGTCCATTTTCCCAAAACGCTTAGGTTGACTGAATTATATAACCTTTGTTACATGTAATAAGACTATGTTGTCTTTAAGTGTCATATCCACTTTAAAGGTTAAGCTGAATGATTTGGCCTCAAATGCTTTGATGCAGCCTGAGAACACCTTCAGAATATAACTGAGGAAAAGGAAGAACATCTCAGATACTTCAGTGTCATAAAACACTTCCACAAAATCTTGAGGCATTCTTCATCACCAAGGCCCTGAAAATAGCTGGTCAGGGGCTTCCAGTACATTTTTTCTTTGTATTTTCACTTTGTTTGCATGAAATTTGCCCAAAATCTCAGAAAAAGTGCCGTGTTTCTGTCCCTGGAGGTAGGGAAATTATCATATTTTACCCCTTTAGTGCCCACCCTCAAACTGTGATGCCCTTGTTGACAATAGACAATGGCCTCAAATTTGACCATGACCTATGACCTTAAAATGACCTATGTTGTGAGAGGTCATCTCCTGACTTTACACCAGGTTTGAATGAAATATTTCTTTGTGGTATGAAGGTGTTGCTATGTACAGTAGACAGTGAACTATGAGTTGACCTGAGACCTATGAGGTCATCCCCTGAGTTTATCCAGCCAGTTTGAATAAAATTGCTCCAACCATGTTGAAGACCGCAGACAGATAACCACAAGATCGTGCACCGTCAGTATTACTACCTGTGTATATTCCAATCACGTGTGTTAGTAATAAATTATATCATTTTTGTTGTATACAACCCCAATTCCAATGAAGTTGGGAAGTTGTGTAAAATGTAAATAAAAACATAATACAATAATTTGCAAATCCTCTTCAACCTATATTCAATTGAATACGCCACAAAGACAAGATATTTAATGTTCAAACTGATAAACTTTATTGTTTTTGTGCAAATATTTGCTCATTTTGAAATGGATGCCTGCAACATGTTTCAAAAAGCTGGGACAGTGGTATGTTTCCCACTGTGTTACATCATCTTTCCTTCTAACAACACTCAATAAGCATTTGGGAACTGAGGACACTAATTGTTGAAGCTTTGTAGGTGGAATTCTTTCCCATTCTTGCTTGATGTACGACTTCAGTTGTTCAAGAGTCAGGGGTCTCCATTGTCATATTTTGCGCTTCATAATGCGCCACACATCTTCAATTGGCAACAGGTCTGGACGAAGCCACGCTGTTGTAACACGTGCAGAATGTGGCTTGGAATTGTCTTGGTGAAATAAGCAGGGATGTCCCTGAAAAAGACATTGCTTGGATGGCAGCATGTGTTGCTCCAAAACCTGGATTTACCTTTCAGCATTGATGGTGCCATCACAGATGTGTAAGTTGCCCATACCATGGGCACTAACACACCCCCATACCATCACAGATTCTGACTTTTGAACTTTGCACTGGTAACAATCTGGATGGTCTTTTTCCTCTTTTGTCTGGAGGACATGACGTCCATGATTTACAACAGCAATTTGAAATGTGGACTCATCAGACCACAGCACACTTTTCCACTTTACATCTGTCTATTTCAAATGAGCTCGGGCCCAGAGAAGGCGGCCGTGTTTCTGGATGTTGTTGATTTATGGATTTTGCTTTGCATGGTAGAGTTTTAACTTGCAGTTGTAGATGTAGCGACGAACTGTGTTAACTGACAATGGTTTTCTTTAATGTTCCTGAGCCCACGCGGTAAGATCCTTTACATAATGATGTTGGTTTTTAATGCAGTGCCACCTGAGGGATCAAAGGTCACGGGCATTCAATGTTGGTTTTTGGCCTTGCCACTTACGTGTAGAAAGTTCTCCAGATTCTAAGAATCTTCTGATTATATTATGGACTGTAGATGATGGAATCCCTAAATTCCTTACAATTGAACATTGAGAAACATTGTTCTTAAACTGCTGGACTATATTTTCACACAGTTGTTCAGTGGTGATCCTTGCCCCATCTTTGCTTGTGAACGGCTGAGACTTTTGGTGATGCTCCTTTTATACCCAATCATAACACTCACTTGTTTCCAATTAAACAAAACCACAGGAATTCGTGCGTCGGGACGGAGCTGCATGGCGCAAAGCAATGCTGTGATGAAGCCTCACAGGACATGTTCTGGCATGTCCAGCTAATCCACAATTTCTCGGATAGTCACACGACTGAAAAGCCACCGAAAGCTGTCTGAAAGCCATCCTGTGAGACCAACACGGAGGTGGTTTTGTGCCGCACCATTCGCGGCAAGGTGGCGCATTCCTCCGCTCCTCTTTCCATGACAAAAACTCCTGTAACAGTGGAATGTGCCGAAAAAGTCTTGATGTCCACATCTTCTGCCATTTCTGTGGTAGTTAGACAATGTTCCGGATCAACACAGCGTTCAGTTTGGAAATGATCTGGTCATTTGAGCCTGTCGATCGCCGCTCAGAACGCGGCGTGCTCTCAGCCACTGTGGGCGGTCTTTAAACTGGCTGTAACACTCCTCAATCTGTGTGATCCCCATAAAATTGTCCCTGAAAGCCATCTGAATTTATCGAATGGTGTCCACCTGGCTGTCTCTCACAGTTTCTGGAAAAATTTGATGCAGCAAAGCTCCAAATCATTCAGACATTTTCCTCACAATGAAAATCCGACGAGTGGGGTGGACCAGTGCTCACTCAAAGCCTGCCCACAGGCGAATGACACAACCGACAGGCGTGAAAAAACTCACGCATGCGCACAAAGGTTCAAGCTTGGCTGATAGTAGAGAAGCTTGAATCTTCGACTGGACTGGGTTCCTTGATGCGAGGAAGTTTCGCTTCAAATCGCAGAAGCTTCCTCAGCTAAAATTCTTGCTCTGGTGGTCTGCTTCTGTCTTGACTCTTGTAGAGAAGAATAATCAAGAAGTCACAAAAGCTAGAGTTTTAAACCTAACCAGACCCCTCCTACCGAGAGGCAGACTGCTATAGGCCAGTGACTAAACAATAGCTCTAATTAGTACCTATTGTGCTTGAGTTAACACCCTCCTAATGACGAGGCAGCTGTCCCTCCTAATGATGTGGCGGACCCTTCTCCTGATGGCTCCCTTGATGACTCTGTTAATGACGTGAATGACTCATTACCATGAACAAAAGACTGAAACTTCTTTGTCCTCAAACGTGTGGTTAGTGTCTTTAAGGTGGAGATAAACTGCAGACTGAGGTCCACTGGCGCCCTCTCTGCGGTGCTGGTATAGCCTTTTGTGTAAAGGTTGCTTAGTCTCACCTATGTAGTGTTCGTTACAGTTTTCCTGACATCTGATAGAATACACTACATTGCTCTGTTTGTAACTAGGGATCCTGTCCTTAGGGTGAACTAATTTCTGTCTCAAGGTGTTAACTGGTTTAAAGTAAACTGGGATTTTGTGCTGTCTGAAGATCCTCTGTAGTTTTTCCCCTACTCCTGCTAAATAAGGGAGAGACACTCCTCTTCTTCTTGTCTCCGTCTCCTGTCTGTCTGGTCTCTTTGTTCTTCTGCACTTTGTCCAGGGACCATCCTGGGTACCCACATACTGTGAGGGCTTTCCGGACAAGTTGTTGTTCTTTAGCCCTTCCCTCTGCAGTTGTGGGCACCTGTAGGGCTCTGTGTTGAAGCGTCCTGATCACCCCAAGCTTGTGTTCAAGGGGGTGGTTTGAGCCAAAGAGCAGATATTGGTCAGTGTGAGTGGGTTTTCTGTAAACCCCTGTCTGGAGCTGCCTGTTCTCTCCAATCGTAACATCACATTCCAAGAAAGCTAAATGGTTGTTTCTGGCATCTTCACGTGTGAACTTGATATTGGCGTCCACCGAGTTGATGTGTTCTGTAAAGTCCTCAACTTCCTGTTGCTTGATTTTAAGCCATGTGTCATCAACATATCTGAACCAGTGACTGGGAGAGATGCCTGTGAAAGATGTCAAGGCTGTCTTCTCCACTCGCTCCATGTACAGATTGGCCACAATGGGGGATACCGGAGATCACCTGGGCAACTGAGAGCCTACACAGAAAGCTTGGCTGATGCAATTACACATGATTCAAATCCATATAGTTTTTGAAAAAAATAAAAAGGTCCGTTACTTTTTGGACAGACCTCGTAGATGTTATGGCATCAGTGACCCCATGGCCTTGGCGGAGGTTTGCACTCTCTGAGTGCTTCTAGTTGTATTCTGTTTTTATTTACATTTTACACAATGTCCCAACTTCATTGGAATTGGAGTTGTATGTGTGTGAATCACTCGATAAGAGAAAAGACAAAACAACTTTAATTGAAATTGCTCTTTGTGATTTGAAGATGTTGTGGTTGATAGTAGATAAAGTTGTCTGATTTGACATTGACGTCACACCTGTGACCTTTACATGATTGGTGGTATGAGAGGCCATGCCCCTGACTGCATCTACCATCTATTGAACAGAATTGCTCTTAGAACGTTGAAGATATTAATGTAGTTAGATAACTATGAGGTGACCCACCATCATCACTTCCAGTGACAATATTGTAAGTCACATGCATCAGTAGACACAAGATAAAGAAAAAAAAAATCCAGGCAGTTGTCACCTCACCTTCATGAAGAGATGGTAGAGCTGTAGTGGCATCTGGCCAGTGCTATCTGAGTCCAAACTGGACCAACATTTCCACAATGATGTACTTTGGTGTTTGCAGTAATTCTACTCTAAAGTCTCCTCTTGATGTTAGCAGACAGCTGCTGTGCCACCCATCCTGTGGTCACATAATTAGTATAAACACAGTTCCTGCATTATTCTTTAATATTGTCTGTGCTGTGAATGTATTTAAGTGACCAGAGATGGAGAACGTTGTTGATTTCTGTGTAATTACTCCATTTGTTGGTTTGAAGGAGGCAGAGCCACCATGTGCGTCCGTCTCACTGAATCCAATCCTTTTCCTCTTCCATCACATGTTCACATCAAACTGTCAATCAAACATGACAGCTATTTACACTCACAGGCCGAGATGAAAGGTTCTGGCTCCGTCGCTCAGGCTCCGATCACCTGGAAGAGAACAGGAAAAGGAGACAGACAACGCAGGAAAAGGCCTGTAATTTTTTTTACATTCTGGCTGTCTGAAGGCACACACGCTCCTAGCACAGGATGTTTGTGAGCGTGTGCACACGCACACTGCCCGTCTTTGATGTTCAAGGTGCCGTGTTTGCTGTGCACATCTGTCCTCTCCAATCGTTTCCACTACTGAGAGTGAAACACAGAAACAAAGGCAAAGCACATATTCCAGAGTGTCAAACGACATGTCTGCTGTTTGGAGTGAGCTGGAGGAGAGTGACACGGCTGCAGTTTTAGTCAAAATGCACCATGGCCTAATTGACAGGTGGTGGGAGGTTCTGCAGCCTGCTTCCTAAAAACCATCCAGGAAAACAAACCCTAATTGGAATATACGTATCAATTATTGAGTCACATTTTCAAGATCGTAATACACTGGAGAACAAATAGGAAAGCTAATGAAGATGTTTCAGCTATAGTGTTGGGAGTAAATACTAATATGTAGCAGAGTTACATCATGAAAATGGAGAATACAACAGAATTACAGAATACAACTGTAATCCACTAGTAAATGAGAAAAAAAAACATTAAATTACACTTACTAATGAAAATATTTTTGATTACAAAGGGATTACATTTGGATGTGAACAAACAACCCAGTGTTGTGGGGTCATCGTATCACGGGGTTCTTTTAGCTGTGGCTCATGTCTTCATGCCTTTTCCGTTATGCGAGGCTCCTTGATGTATGTCTGAGTTTGTACAACCCCTGGCAAAAATTATGGAATCACCAGCCTCGGAGGATGTTCATTCAGTTGTTTAATTTTGTAGAAAAAAAGCAGATCACAGACATGACACAAAACTAAAGTCATTTCAAATGGCAAATTTCTGGCTTTAAGAAACACTATAAGAAATCAGGAAAAAAAATTGTGGCAGTCAGTAACGGTTACTTTTTTAGACCAAGCAGAGGGAAAAAAATATGGAATCACTCAATTCTGAGGAAAAAATTATGGAATCATGAAAAACAAAAGAACGCTCCAACACATCACTAGTATTTTGTTGCACCACCTCTGGCTTTTATAACAGCTTGCAGTCTCTGAGGCATGGACTTAATGAGTGACAAACAGTACTCTTCATCAATCTGGCTCCAACTTTCTCTGATTGCTGTTGCCAGATCAGCTTTGCAGGTTGGAGCCTTGTCATGGACCATTTTCTTCAACTTCCACCAAAGATTTTCAATTGGATTAAGATCTGGACTATTTGCAGTCCATGACATTAACCCTATGTGTCTTTTTGTAAGGAATGTTTTCACAGTTTTTGCTCTATGGCAAGATGCATTATCATCTTGAAAAATGATTTCATCATCCCCAAACATCCTTTCAATTGATGGGATAAGAAAAGTGTCCAAAATATCAACGTAAAGTTGTGCATTTATTGATGATGTAATGACAGCCATCTCCCCAGTGCCTTTACCTGACATGCAGCCCCATATCATCAATAACTGTGGAAATTTACATGTTCTCTTCAGGCAGTCATCTTTATAAATCTCATTGGAACGGCACCAAACAAAAGTTCCAGCATCATCACCTTGCCCAATGCAGATTTGAGATTCAGCACTGAATATGACTTTCATCCAGTCATCCACAGTCCACGATTGCTTTTCCTTAGCCCATTGTAACTTTGTTTTTTTTTTTCTGTTTCGGTGTTAATGATGGCTTTCGTTTAGCTTTTCTGTATTTAAATCCCATTTCCTTTAGGCAGTTTCTTACAGTTCGGTCACAGACGTTAACTCCAGTTTCCTCCCATTCATTCCTCATTTGTTTTGTTGTGCATTTTCGATTTTGAGACATATTGCTTTAAGTTTTCTGTCTTGACGCTTTGATGTCTTCCTTGGTCTACCAGTATGTTTGCCTTTAACAACCTTCCCATGTTATTTGTATTTGGTCCAGAGTTTAGACACAGCTGACTGTGAACAACCAACATCTTTTGCAACACTGCGTGATGATTTACCCTCTTTTAAGAGTTTGATAACCCTCTCCTTTGTTTCAATTGACATCTCTCGTGTTGAAGCCATGATTCATGTCAGTCCACTTGGTGCAACAGCTCTCCAAGGTGTGATCACTCCTTTTTAGATGCAGACTAACGAGCAGATCTGATTTGATGCAGGTGTTAGTTTTGGGGATGAAAGTTTACAGGGTGATTCCATAATTTATTCCTCAGAATTGAGTGAGTCCATATTTTTTCCCTCTGCTTGGTCTAAAAAAGTAACCGTTACTGACTGCCACAATTTTTTTTCCTGATTTCTTATAGTATTTCTTAAAGCCAGAAAGTTGCCATTTGAAATGACTTTAGTTTTGTGTCATGTCTGTGATCTGCTTTTTTCTACAAAATTAAACAACTGAATGAACATCCTCCGGGGCCGGTGATTCCATAATTTTTGCCAGGGGTTGTATTCACCTGTGGTGAAGAAAGCAAACGAGCTCAACACCATCAGTAGCATATTCGGGTGATACTGTAAGTTTGTGTGTATATATATATATATATATATATAAATAAACAAATTAGTCCTTTGTCAGAGGGCCAAAACTGAACCTGAGTGGTTACCACCTGGAATAGGTTCGTTCTGATACAGAATTTCCTCAGCTTTTCAGTAATGATATTTTTGTTGTTCTATCTGGACAGTACAGCAGCTACCAGAATATTTACAGAGGAATCCATCAAATGGTGATACAAGCACCAAATTTGGCAAAAGTACACCTTAGATATTACTCTTTTGAAATAACCAATGGGCCACTTGAATTTTCAATAGGCGGCCACGTAGGGGTCAATTGAAGAATTACATAGGGGTCAAAATATAACAATGCTCCAATCATATTGAAAATTATACCACATTATTTGTCTGATTGTAAAGATTCCAAAAAGGTATAGTTTGGACTCTCTATGACTGAATTCTATAGAGTTATGGGGTAAAATCAACAAGAATGGTGACAAAGTTCAGTTTGTACAGGGGTCAAAAGTTAGAGTTGCTCTAATTTTGTTCAAAGGTGATGCAAATTATTGGTTGCGTTAATAGGGTTTCAAAAAGGAATAGTTTGCACCATGTATCATGCTTAGTGATCATGTTACGGGGTAACATATGTCACATGTCATAGAATTCAATGTTACGTCAACATTATTTGACCTTTACTTTAGAGACCAAACATTCAACACAGTCAAAACTATTCCATTTGTTAATCCAAGTAGCTCAATCAACAATTTGCACCATTTTTTATTAAAACTGGAGCAACTTTAACTTTTGACCCCTGTACAAACTGAAACTGACCTTTGTCACCATTCTTGCTGTTTTTACCCCATAACTCCATAACATTCAGTCATAGATAGTCCAAACTATACCTTTTTGGAATCTTTATAATCAGGCAAATAATGTGGTATAGTTTTCAATATGATTGGAGCATTTTTATGTTTTAACTCCTGTGTAATTATTAAATTGACCCCATGTGACCACCTATTGAAAATTCAAGTGGCCTGTCGTTTTTTTCAAAAGAACAATGTCTAAGGAGAATTTGTGCTGGATTTGGTGCTGGTATCACCATGTGAAGTATTGCTTCAGTTATTTGCTGTACTAGGAGGCTATCTTGGTGAAAAATCATTACCTTGATTTTTCACCATCTGACCTCTGTGGTGGATACAAGATGAGCTTCAAAGTTGCAATCAGGTGTACATGAGAGGAGAAGTCAACTTCCCTGTTTCCATGGTAATTTTTTGTAATTCAGTGGCATCTACATCACAATTTTGTTCTCATTTTTTGGGGTAAGATTGTCATGATAAACATGTATTTTACGATCATATCCATAACTGGCAAAGTAACGTAAAAGTCATGACTATCGGATAAATAGGAGCAGAGATATTGAAATTACTATATTTCACAAATTTGTTTTATTTGAGCGTTTTGGTTGCCAAGGTCACTACCAAAATGCTGAAATAAATGTTACTAAGTCTGGCCAGCACAATGGAAGCATGTGGGTTGAGGTCAGAGGTCAACTTCATTTGCATATGGAATGTTTTGTCACAAAATTGACCTTTTGGATAAAGAAGGTGGGTGACATCTCTTGCGTTACTTTGCCAGGCATGGATATGATTGTAAAATACATGTTTATCATGGAAATCCCCCCCCACCCCCACAAAAAATGAGAACAAATTTGTGATGTGGATGCCATTGAATTACAAAAAATTACCATGGAAACAGGGAAGTTGACTTCTGACATAACCATCCATGTAAAATCTACTTAAGTTCCTAATTTTCTGTTGGAATACAAACTTCCTATGGGCACTGAACTAGCTTTTAATAATATCAATAACAATATCAATTAGTGTTGTGAGATCTACACTGCTCGATTTAGCCTTCATCAGTACATGTTGTGAAACCACCAGAACCTGTTTATTATACTGTTGACATTATTTATTGATTTATTTCTGTATTGTCCATTCTTGCAGATATCAGTAATACAACTACAGTCATTTTGAAAAATGACTGAATATCTGTCTAAGAAATCACATTTAATTTTGAAAGAGACTAGACATTTTTTCTTTTTTTCAAACATGACATTTTAATACAAATTTAATATGTATCCTCTACTTACTGCAGCTGCTCTGAAAGCAAAAATCCTGAATGAAAACTGCTCTGACAGTGCAGTACTTATGAAATCTTGACACAAAGCTGAAAATGTTACTATTGAGTTCAGTCAGATACCATTATATAAAACTAGAGTCCAAATGGACCTCATAAGAAAAATTATTATGCAGTCCACAGTATTAAATCAAATATGATAAAAAAAAAGTTAAATTGAAAACCACTATGTAGATTTTTCAGCTTTATTCTCCAGTATAAATCATTTGCTAGAAAAGCAATCAAAAAGATCTCAAACCTAATCAAAAGCAATACGTTAAATTACTCTGATAAAGTAATTATTAAACATTACCTATTATATTGATAATAGAGTAGCTACCAATCTGTAACCTTTTACATTTCAAAGGTAACCTTCCCAACACTGTTCAACTGGTATCACTCAAATGAACTGTGTCTAAATTAACTTGGTGTAAATATTAATTTATTTTGGGTCAACATCATTCATTTGAGGGGTACCAATTGAAACATTTTAAGTTGACAGATTTTTTTTAAGTGTAAAAAGAGCAATATCGAACCCAAAACTCATTTCACAGGAAATTTACCGGAAGCCCCCACCCAAGAATTTAAATTTTGTGTTTCTCCAGTGTGGTGACTTGCTAAATTTGCAATGGATTTGAGTTTTGAAATGCAGCTAACCCAAAACTATCAGTGAATGTAAATAGCAACAGCGGCCTAGGTCTGGAATTTAGACACTGACAAGTGGACAAGGTGCATGTAACTACAATCACACCTGCTCCTAATTTCTAACATGCATGTGATAACAGAATGGACCCACCAAGGAAGAAACCCACAGGCAGCTCTCCCGATGTAGTCATGTTTAAAACCTTTGGTGAGCAGGTTTGTCTTTGTTTTAATTCCTTTCATTGTTGTTGTAATCAGAAGAAGGATTTTTTTGATAAGTTGTGGGATATTGTCGAGGCAAACACATGGACGTTTGATTTGAACTGTTCTCGTTGAAGGATCTGCTTAGCCAAGATAACCCCCCCACACTGATCACAAGACCCAGTGGGTTTTTTAAGTCACATGAACTCGACCATCTGCATTGTGACACTGAGAAAGCCAATAGCCACACCCCTCACAACATTCAGATTACTCCGGATGGTGACACATCAACCCAGCCTGACTTTGCCTCCCTGCTTCCCTTTATTTCATCCATTCAGCACCTTCTGTTGTCCATTAAGGGTCAATCCCAGATGAACACAGCTCTGCGTTCCCTCACCGCCACCCTGCAGAAGCTGATGGACAACCGTCTTATCCAATCCGGTCTCTTGTCAAATCCTTATATCTGTCATGAACCACACCATCAACAGCCTGCCTGCCACTGTTTCCACATCCTTAGTCTTGCCTCAACCCCACACACCTATCTCTGAACTGAACATGGGGGTTTTAGTTCAGCCACTGCAGTCAGCGGTTCACCTGCTTCAGTAGTCACCGATGGTCCCTGTGCCACCACTGCCAAAGGGACCGGTCAGTCCACCTCGGTCACCACCTATGTCCGATACAACCATGAGGCACAGGCAGGGCCAGAAAGAAGAAAGGAAGACACCGGTCCAAGGAGGATCACCAGCAGGTTCTGGGGGCTGCGGTCCATCCTGTGCTGACAGCCGGGCAGGACCAGGAGGGGAAGATCCATTCCCCAGCAGAGCCATCTCCTAGCCCCGGAGTGGGTGTGGGGCTGTTTAACATCTCTGCTTTGTGTTACAGGTCAGCGTGCAAGTCTGGTGGCACTTTGGTGGAGGTGGATTACACTGGTTCCGCCCCTGAAGACATCACAGAGGGGTCCCCCATATTGGCCCCTGGTAACATCATGGAGTAGCAACCCATTTCCACACCTGATGATATCACAGAGGGGTTCCCCATCTCGCCCCCTGAAGGTGTTACAGTGGAGCTGTCGGACTCTGCAGCCGAGCCGTCTTCTGGCTCCTGGGTGGGTGCAGGGCCATCTGTTGTAGGTCAGTGGGTGGATCCAGCAGCTTGGAAGAGGCAAAGTGGATCAGTCCAGCTCCTGCAGATGTCACAGAAGGGTCCCGAGACCCAGCCCCTGCTGGCACTGCTGAGGAGCTGACCACCTTCGCCACTGAAGATGTCACCGTGGACCCATATATCCCCGTGGCTGATGACATTGACATGGATCTGACATTGAAGGAAATTTGAAACTGCTGGCTAAGGCTAAGCGTAAATTTGGTAAGATTGTAATTCACGTCGGCAGTAATGACACTCGGTTACGCCAATCGGAGGTCACTAAAATTAACATTAAATCGGTGTGTAACTTTGCAAAAACAATGTCGGACTCTGTTGTTTTCTCTGGGCCCCTCCCCAATCAGACCGGGAGTGACATGTTTAGCCGCATGTTCTCCTTGAATTGCTGGCTGTCTGAGTGGTGTCCAAAAAATGAGGTGGGCTTCATAGATAATTGGCAAAGCTTCTGGGGAAAACCTGGTCTTGTTAGGAGAGACGGCATCCATCCCACTTTGGATGGAGCAGCTCTCATTTCTAGAAATCTGGCCAATTTTCTTGGATCCTCCAAACTGTGACTGTCCAGCGTTGGGACCAGGAGGCAGAGCTGTGGTCTTATACACCTCTCTGCAGCTTCTCTCCCCCTGCCATCCCCTCATTACCCCATCCCCGTAGAGACGGTGCCTGCTCCCAGACCACCAATAACCAGCAAAAATCTATTTAAGCATAAAAATTCAAAAAGAAAAAATAATATAGCACCTTCAACTGCACCACAGACTAAAACAGTTAAATGTGGTCTATTAAACATTAGGTCTCTCTCTTCTAAGTCCCTGTTGGTAAATGATATAATAATTGATCAACATATTGATTTATTCTGCCTAACAGAAACCTGGTTACAGCAGGATGAATATGTTAGTTTAAATGAGTCAACACCCCCGAGTCACACTAACTGTCAGAATGCTCGTAGCACGGGCCGGGGCGGAGGATTAGCAGCAATCTTCCATTCCAGCTTATTAATTAATCAAAAACCTAGACAGAGCTTTAATTCATTTGAAAGCTTGACTCTTAGTCTTGTCCATCCAAATTGGAAGTCCCAAAAACCAGTTTTATTTGTTATTATCTATCGTCCACCTGGTCGTTACTGTGAGTTTCTCTGTGAATTTTCAGACCTTTTGTCTGACTTAGTGCTTAGCTCAGATAAGATAATTATAGTGGGCGATTTTAACATCCACACAGATGCTGAGAATGACAGCCTCAACACTGCATTTAATCTATTATTAGACTCTATTGGCTTTGCTCAAAAAGTAAATGAGTCCACCCACCACTTTAAGGTTAAGGTTAAGGTTAGGGTTGGGGGTAGGAGTAAGAGTAGGGTTAGTAATAGTGAGTTAAAAAAAAAAAACCCCGTTACGAAAATCTGACTCATTTCTTGACGGGAGCATGAAAAAAAATGAGACTTACGCTTCTGTATCTCACATGTGCCAGGTATCAGCCTCTAGTGAGCCATGACTGACCTGTCATTTGAGCCCCATCCAGTCTCAAATGGCTTGTGACACTGCATATGAGCCATGTAGCACCATGCCACGTGACCTTGGTGCATGTTTAGGTATGGGTTTGGTCCAAACCTCCAGCCCTCCCACGCTTGGTCCCTTTAAAGTGTGGTTTAAAGCTTTTCAGTTCACAGCATCCATTCAAGATGTTGTCACATTTTTTAAATGCAGTCCAATAAAAAGATGGTCCTGCACAGTCCAGCCGGTGTGCACATCCGTGTGCCAGGCTGCAGTTCACCTAAGTTCCAGAGTCATTAGATGCACTTCTTCTCGCTGGCTTTATTTCTTCTGTGGCTCACTGGTGATCCAACTTTTAACTTTGTGTTTGCCGTTATTGTCTCCAAAATTGTTCTTTTGCACGCTCACATTCTGCATAAATGCTTGTCTTGAGTGTGAGTCATTGTGTCAGCGTGCACAGAGTGCGCCTCATCTGATCCATTATAACAAGATGTTAAATCTGTCATAAACATACTTTTACAGCTGCTTATAAAGAAGGAATAAACAATGCCACTGTTTTACCAAGCTACTACAATAAAAACATTGCAAATAATTACCTTTTAAGCTGTTCCAAATATGTTCTCCACCTCAGCTCACAAGAGAAAGACAGAGAGAGGAAAAAAAAGGGTCCAGATGAAACCGGCCTCTGTGATTCCAGAAGTGATTAGAGGTGTTTTCAATTGACAAGCTCTGACAGAAAATGATTAATCCGCTACAAACTAATTATTTTATATACTGCATCCGGCGCACAAAGCAGGTGGAATAGTGAGAGGGCTGAGCCAAAATAGCCTGTCTGTCCTTGTAGCCACCAGACGCTTGGATAATGGGCTTTTCATAGCTTCATCCTCACCACAAACATGCCTCTATAATCCTCGTTTGTCCTCGTAGTACCTCATACACAAACTGCCCCATGCTTTTGTTGATAATGTTGAACTTCTTGAAATTCACGCCATACTCAGAGATGAGCCTCCTTAGCCGAATATTCTGCCTCTAAGAGCCTCTCAGAGCCATTATTCGCTGATTGTTAAATAACTGGAATCGTACCAAAAAAAAAAAAACATGCTACGTGGCTCATTATTCATCCTTCATTATTCGGTGGGACCAGGGCTTTAGCACTGCCTACGCGCCACCTCTTTGTCCAAATATGGGTTGGTTGTGACATAGGCAGAGTAAGCGCTGCCAACACAGGGGACACCTGGCGTAGCAATTTTTGGGCTTCAAAACAGCTTTTCCAGGTCCCTGTAGAGAACCTACGGAGGACGTCACACAGTCTATGGTCCTATGTTGGTGCCGGTGCTTATTTCTGGATACCGTACGATGAAGCAGATGAGAGTGGACAACTCCCCCTGGGCAGAATGCCAGTTCAACACTTCCGCAGCCAAGTCCAGTATCCATTTACAGGTGAACTGACACAAGGACACGGACAGGTAGCATAAAGAAGATTCAAACCCCAGGTCTACATATTGGCAGGCCACCTCCTTATCCGCTGAGCAACCTGCTCTAAATCTCTAAAACTGTTGCATAAATATGTTAATATGTTATCACCTTTCTTTCAGAAACATACATCAGCTGATGACTCTGACAACGCTCGTGTGCTTTGTACAGCTGATCAGTGTTTGCGTGTTAAATGATGCCTGTGTGCTTTGTCAAACCACAGAAATCCATCTCCTGGTGTGTGGCAGTGCTTTCAAAGATGACCATGAAAGATATGAGGGGAAAGAAGTCTAATCGCTTTACAAATCAATCCAAACACTAATAACACATCCTGAAATAAACTTGACAATTACGGGCTGAGGGAAACTTTTCAAATGTACCAGCTTTATGGTAAGTCGTAGCACTTGGCAGTTGATCATCATGATCACTACTGGATTGTCCCAGAAGGCGGCATATTTATTAGTATGCAACAGATGGGAGCATGTGTTTTCCCAGCTAAGGGTTCTGAAATTGGTCTTTTGGTAGCAGTATAAATATGATGAACTGTAGCCTATAACAGGCACTGGGTCCCACACAAGGACAAAACATCCAAATGAGCAGCAAACGTCACATTGGAGCTGCTTTACAACAGTGCCATTGATGATTGATCTACACCCTGCTGAGCCACTACAGGAAACAAAGTACAGAGCCTATAATTTAGTTGGAAAACAATGCATGAGACCGTCAGCTTGTGCATCTATTTCAGCACAAGCATTCCCCAGTGAAGATAGATCATTAAACTACCAGGCACTTTGCAATATGGTGTAGTCAATGTCACTGAAAAGATGGAACAATAATGAGAAGCTGGGGGTTGCAACAGCAGGGAGAGAACATGGAGATGTATTAATGTCACATAAGCTTTAGCCGGCCTCCTTAAGCCCTGCAAAGAGTCACCCAAGCCAATTTTCCATTATCATATTGATTGAAATAGTTCATAGTGTAATTTTAGATTTATCATCACCGGGCTGAGAATAAGACCAAAGCATTATCCAAGAAAAGCTATTGTTCCAGGGGATGTTTGGCTCTTCCAGTTCATTGATGGAGTTGATTAAGTTTAAATGAAGCAGACACTGGATAAAAGTGAGGGTATTGACCAGCGAGTGATGTGCCATGCTTGGAGAAAAAAAGCCTGATACACGCGGCAAAGCAAGATTTGCTAAATGCTCTAATCTTCAATCAAATCTAACATCAATACGGACAAAGTTTGGTAATGAGAGATTCAATGAAGCATGCGGCAGAGAGAATTAATCCCCATTCCCTAAACTGAGTAAAACTTTGAAGCTTGCTCCTCAGGACAGATAGTTATTTAAATGCTAAATAAGAAGCGTATTGTACTTTCCACAGCATACTAATCACTTGTTCATTCTGTGTCTGTTGTTTGTTCAGTCTCACAGCCCAGTTGTTGATCTAGTGATTAGATCAACCTTGGATAGTGGTGGAGAATAGAATAATGAGCCTGAGCTGAGATTTGATTCTGCAGTGTGCAAGGTTCAGGCCTGTCAGGGACACCATCACTGTGCACGGTTACACTCACACTGTGACAAAGTGGATAAGAAAAGCTATAAAAGTGTAGTGTGGAATTCAAACTGACTTTCTGCAGGTCTGAATCCTGGATGTTTAGGAAAAAGTCATCTGAGATGTACTTAGGTGCAGAAGACCATCATTTGTAAATTCCACGTGTTCAGATTTTGTTAAAGTTGCTTTGATTAAAGCCTACTGTACACCAGTGTATACTGCCCACTTGTGGTGCAGTTATAGTAAGGCCATGATGCAGAAGTTACAAGTGGCATATATATATATATATATATATATATATATATATATATATATATATATATATATATATATATATATATATATATATATATATATATATATAATGATGCACTACAGATCCTATTAAAGGTCCCTCATTGGACTAGTGCCAGCCAGTTGTTTGTGCAAAATAATGTTCCTCCTCTAAATGCTGTGATCAGAAATCTTGTGAACAAGTTTTTATTGCGACTGGAGGACTCCAAAAATGAAACAACTGTTGTTTTAATAATTGTTGTGTGGGCCGCTGAAGAGGAGGTACTGCTGGCCCACCACCACCAGAGGGCGCCCTGCCTGGAGTGCGGGCTCCAGGCACCAGAGGGCGCCGCCGCCTCACGGGAGCAGCCTCGGTGACAGCTGTCACCCATCACCTGAGACAGCTGACGACAATCATCAGTGGGGTATATCAGCAGGACGGCATCTCCACCTCATTGCCGAGATATTGTTTTTACCGGAGAGGTAACGTATTGAAGCTAACAGAGTGTATCTTTTTGGATTGAGCTAGTTATTTGGATTACTGTTCCAACGAGAGGTGGAGGTAACTTTCCTGCTGTTCGGAGTCCTGGGTGCAAACGCGCCCCCATCTGACTGTACTTTGTTTCCTCGCCAGCAGTACCAGGTCCGACACGCGGAGGCAGTGGCCACCTGGGAGTTCGGGACTTGGCGGCTCCAGTATTCCCGGGGTCCTGTGGCGGAGGAAGCCGTGTGGTTCCGGTCTTACCTTGGAGAGGCGTCTCCTATCTTCGAGCCTGCCCACACGACATTTTTGTGAATTGATTGTTGTCCATTTCTGTGATTGGTTGTATTCGTTGTGCACATTCACAACAGTAAAGCGTTGTTATTTGACTTACTCCATTGTCCGTTCATTTGCGCCCCCTGTTGTGGGTCCGTGTTCCTACACTTTCCCAACAATAATACCACAAAAGAGCAGCATCAGATACAGTTCTTGTTATTGGAGACACTGGAGATGTGTTTAAAGAGTATATACTCTCTATTTTGATATATTGTCTGTTGTCTTTTTAATTTATAATTTTTAATTTTTAAATGGACCAATAGTGTCTGAAATAAAGTTTGATTGATTGATTGATTGATTGATTGATTGATTGATTGATTAAATGAAAGGCATCAGAGGGCTGGTGGACACCCTGTGGAATCTACACACCATGATATACATGTACAAGTAAATACACATATGTCTGTGTTTTTTGGACTATGCATGACTTCATAATTTAACTTCTCTGTGTGACGTCACTTTGAAATCATTTATATCAATCATTCACAAATCTTTTGCTGTTCAAGATGCTATAGGTCATCCTTCTTTGTTGTTAAGCCATAGTACATACAAAAAAGGTACTTTTGATGTTTTCCTTCTCCCTGACCATTGACTAAACTACTCCAAAATCTAATAATGTCTCGATAGTTATCCAATATTCCTGCCAAGTCTGCTCCATCTCGGCTTCTTGGTTGTCAAGCTATACAAAAAAAGTATTTTTCAAACCATGTTTTCTTTGACCTTGTCCTTTGACCAAATTACTCCAGAATCTAATCACCCTTAGATCTCACCATGTTTGAAGGAAATTCACCCATTTTTTTCGAGTTATCTTGTTTACAGACACACAGAAGCACACACCCCAGTGAAAACAATACCCTGCTCACTGTTTCAGCAACACACAGGTTAAAGACGCTACTTTAAAATTAAATTGAAAAAAACCTTGCTGGTTAGTAGCAAAAGTAGCCTCAGTGGTCATCAGGAGACTGCAATTAATAACAAGGCTTCATCAATCACTTCCAAGCATGTCAGCAATAAAACCTATCAAGTAAATGGAATTAACTTATTGATTGTATAGCTCTTAGTATAGCTCTTATTTGTTTATCTATTTATTCTTATCCTGTTTTTTACCTGTTATGATGCTTCTTACGTTTTATACCACGGTCAGTGAGAATTCCATGTCTAACTGGCGTGCATTATTTTCGTATATACGCACACGTAGTTCGGTGAGTTAAGTCACTGTTATAATCGCTCCCCTGGTCGTCACCATAGCAACGCGCAAATTAGTTGGCGCAGATCAGCTGTGTTTTGACAGGTGAATGACAGAAACACGATGAAACATGGATTTCCAAGTGAATTTTAATATTTTTGGCCAAAATAAAACATTTGAGGAATGGAAAGAGGAGGAGAGCAGACGAGAAGAACAGCAAAAACAACGGCGTAAAGATTTAACATCGGACGAACTGGACAAGATTGAAGACGGGAAAGAAGAAGAGAACAGTTCTATCCTTGTGGGCTGCCGAGCGCTCCGCATCAAAACAGCGAGGGTAGTTTCTGGACCTGTTGCCAGAGTTGGCCACAGCTCCACACAGCAGAGAGGGGAGCAGTTTGAGTGGCCCGCTGCGGCACGAGCCCGCAGACTCGGTAAGCACATCAGAGACAAAATGTCTTGAGACTGGCATAAAATAGTCCCAAATACTTATGCATTTTTATCAAGTTCTGTTAACTTAAATAAATATTTATGTGTTAGCTCACTGTGTGGGACCATGGTATAAGCGGATTAAACAACTCAAAGCCGTGCATTATACGGTTTGAATGCACTTCACGGAGTAACACCACTCTGCTTCGTGTCATGGTGTTTTAGACTCCGCGTCGTGCATTCAAACCGTATAATGCACGGCTTCTCGTTGTTTAATCCTTACGTATAGTATTTATTTATTCGTACTGACCCCTGTCTCTCAGGATGAAGCACTGTTTTTATCACGTTTTAAGTGTCATCTGAAAGCTGAAAAAGGAAGTGGATTCACTTCACTGTAAACCAAATCTACCTTTGTGTACTCGTATAAATAAAGTTATCTTACCTTACCATGTGGTTGCATGAACAATGCCATATATGTGTCAACATTCCTATTTGAACTACTTGTACTATATAAAGAAATAACTTCAATCTATAATGTTCTAAGTTCCCAGCATCACCCAAAACAAGGTCTCCACCAGTCCTTGTATCTATTACAATACAATGCATAATTTTCAAAGCTGATATCATTTTTATGGAGAAAGAGTTTTTGTATATTGACTCCATTACTTCTATGCCAGTCTGGCTAATCTCAGGGGAAACATAATTAGTGGGTTTTGTTTGTTTGTTTGTTTGTTTGTTTTTGTTTATTTTCATTTATTTTTAATTTAAATTTTTCTGGTAATTTTATGATCCATTTTAATGTCATTTAAATTGTGTAACAATTTCTAATTTATGAAATTATTATTATTCAGAATCCAAATTTCAAAGCTGAATATGCAGTAGTTTCTACGATGTTAGAGAACGATATTGTGTGCACCCACTCACTCACCTACTCACTGACTGACACCATTATGCCTGTGCTTCTTAACCTCAGGGAAAACCCATATATTGTTATGTGAAAATATGCCAACATGCATAAAAAATAACTATGCTTTCTCTATTAGATTCCAAAATTTCTACCTTGAACATGCAGAGGTTTTTATAGAGTTACTGATGGAAGTTTTGCACAACTACAAACTCACTGATTAAATGCCTTTGCTTTGCTCTGCTAATCACTGGAGAAATTATTGAAATGTTTAGACTGAAAGAAGTAAGATAATTTATTCCTTTTACAGTGTTAAAAAAATTAAAATTGTTCATTGTATGGTAAAACAATTAAATAAAATTGGCAGATGCGGCTGTCGGAATAATTCTGTTAAAAAAAAATGAAAGGATTATTAACCAAGCATGAGGTCTGTATGGGAAAATATCAGTCCCAGGTGTTGACAGTATGTACCGAGCGGAGCGTGATATATACAAGATAGATACACAGACTAGTGGACCTCTTGTTTTGGGTTTTGATGGGAACTTTGAACATTATAGTTTGAAGTTATTCCTTTATATAGTAGTTCAAATAGGAATGTCGACACATATATGGAATTGTTCATGCAAAAACATCAAAGTCTGATAATCCTTTATGGCTATTATATATATAAAGACGCAAACTTATGGTGTCGCCCAAATATGGAAGCTGCTGAGGGTTTTAGGCTCATAGTCTGCAGGATTGTCTTACAGACATAAAGACATGGATGACCTCTAATTTCCTGCTTTTAAACTCAGATAAAACTGAAGTTATTGTACTTGGCCCCACAAATCTTAGAAACATGGTGTCTAACCAGATCCTTACTCTGGATGGCATTACCCTGACCTCTAGTAATACTGTGAGAAATCTTGGAGTCATTTTTGATCAGGATATGTCATTCAAAGCGCATATTAAACAAATATGTAGGACTGCTTTTTTGCATTTACGCAATATCTCTAAAATCAGAAAGGTCTTGTCTCAGAGTGATGCTGAAAAACTAATTCATGCATTTATTTCCTCAAGGCTGGACTATTGTAATTCATTATTATCAGGTTGTCCTAAAAGTTCCCTAAAAAGCCTTCAGTTAATTCAAAATGCTGCAGCTAGAGTACTGACGGGGACTAGAAGGAGAGAGCATATCTCACCCATATTGGCCTCTCTTCATTGGCTTCCTGTTAATTCTAGAATAGAATTTAAAATTCTTCTTCTTACTTATAAGGTTTTGAATAATCAGGTCCCATCTTATCTTAGGGACCTCGTAGTACCATATCACCCCAATAGAGCACTTCGCTCTCAGACTGCAGGCTTACTTGTAGTTCCTAGGGTTTGTAAGAGTAGAATGGGAGGCAGAGCCTTCAGCTTTCAGGCTCCTCTCCTGTGGAACCAGCTCCCAATTCAGATCAGGGAGACAGACACCCTCTCTACTTTTAAGATTAGGCTTAAAACTTTCGTTTTTGCTAAAGCTTATAGTTAGGGCTCGATCAGGTGACCCTGAACCATCCCTTAGTTATGCTGCTATAGACGTAGACTGCTGGGGGGTTCCCATGATGCACTGTTTCTTTCTCTTTTTGCTCTGTATGCACCACTCTGCATTTAATCATTAGTGATCGATCTCTGCTCCCCTCCACAGCATGTCTTTTTCCTGGTTCTCTCCCTCAGCCCCAACCAGTCCCAGCAGAAGACTGCCCCTTCCTGAGCCTGGTTCTGCTGGAGGTTTCTTCCTGTTAAAAGGGAGTTTTTCCTTCCCACTGTAGCCAAGTGCTTGCTCACAGGGGGTCGTTTTGACCGTTGGGGTTTTACATAATTATTGTATGGCCTTGCCTTACAATATAAAGCGCCTTGGGGCAACTGTTTGTTGTGATTTGGTGCTATATAAAAAAATTGATTGATTGATTGATTGATTGATTGATTGATAGTCAGACCTGTTCACTTTGTTCAAGAACAGATGGTCCAGTTGTTAGCTGGTAAACTTTTTTTTCCGATGTGTTTTTTCCGATGCTGTTTAGATATTTATGGCGGGTGTTCATGTCCGACTTGGTTTTTCTAATTGTGTTTTTAGCTTTCTGGATGAAACAAAGTTTTTAATCTGTTCTTGACTGCTTGGAGCCATGTTTTCATCTTGTTGCATTTCATTTCGCACGTCCACTTCAAGCTCATTTGCTGTTAATTCCTCCGTTTTCTTTGTTCTCTTCTTGTTTTGTTTTATTTATTTGTTTTGTTTTATTTTTTCTATTGAAAATTGCACACAAAGTCGCCAATGTGATACGCGATCCAGACCGATTGTCATGTTAATGGTCTGATAGTGTCGTAGCCATATAATAAAGTAAAAATATGTAAAAAAAAAAAAAAAAAAACTTACAGAACAAGATGCAAATTTTATGGTACAAAATCAGTTCAATTTGTATTCAACTCAATTCAGTTTATTTGTATAGTGCCAAAACACAACATAAGTCACCCCAAGGTGCTTCACAAGGGTAAGATCTAACTTTACCTGTTGTATCTGACAAAAAAATAACATTTTAAACCAGTAAATCCAACAGTATTTTTCTGCTAAATTAGCATTTGTTGAGTCAATTCCTCAGTGGTGAGGATGATGGACTTTTATCATGGATGGAGACGTGGACCGACTCCTACTCTTGATGTGCACTCCTGTATATGCTTGCTGCTGGAAGCTTCTGCCAGTCAAGAGCCTACTTCCTCTTCTTCTTCAGCATTGTGCATGTGGATGAAAAACTGATGTTTTCCTCATGTCTGTAGGGCAGGACATGCCTGGCTCAGGGTCATCCTCTTGTCCTTTGTTGATAGGTAGACCCAGGAGCCTGACAGTACCCCCCCCCCAAGGGCCGATCCTCGATGGCCCAGCGAACGGCCGGTTCCAGGTTCGCTGGCACTGCATCACAAGACTGAGTGCAGAAGGAACAGGTGAATTAAAATCCGTGGAGGGAAAAAGAGAAGGTTGATGACCAAAGACAACGTGAAACGGAGAGAAGCCGGAGGAAGCAGTTGGCAAACAGTTGTGAGCGAGTTCGATCCAGGGCAGCTGGGTGGACCAGGAGGTGGGAAATTGAGTCGACAAGATTCATAGGCCCTTCTCTAACTCCTGATTCAGGCGTTCAGCCTGACCATTGGCCTGAGGGTGGTAACCAGAGGTGAGACTTGATGTGACCCCGAGAAGCCGACAGAATTCCCTCCAGAAATGGGAAACAAACTGAGGCCCCCAGTCTGAGACTATATCTTGAGGTAACCCATGCAACTTGAACACATACTTTAACAAGGCTTCTGCCATTTCCTTAGTAGACGGGAGTTCAGGCAGTGGTATGAAGTGAACCATTTTGGATAAATGATCAACAACTGTCATGATTACAGTGTGGCCCTTAGAGGGTGGTAACCCAGTTACAAAGTCCATGGAAATATGGAAAGGTCTTGTCTCAGAGTGATGCTGAAAAACTAATTCATGCATTTGTTTCCTCTAGGCTGGACTATTGTAATTCATTATTATCAGGTTGTCCTAAAAGTTCCCTAAAAAGCCTTCAGTTGGTTCAGAATGCTGCAGCTAGAGTACTGACGGGGACTAGCAGGAGAGAGCATATCTCACCCATGTTGGCCTCCCTTCATTGGCTTCCTGTTAATGCTAGAATAGAATTTAAAATTCTTCTTCTTACTTATAAGGTTTTGAATAATCAGGTCCCATCTTATCTTAGGGACCTCATAGTACCATATTACCCCATTAGAGCGCTTCGCTCTCAGACTGCGGGCTTACTTGTAGTTCCTAGGGTTTGTAAGAGTAGAATGGGAGGCAGAGCCTTCAGCTTTCAGGCTCCTCTCCTGTGGAACCAGCTCCCAATTCAGATCAGGGAGACAGATACCCTCTCTACTTTTAAGATTAGGCTTAAAACTTTCCTTTTCGCTAAGGCTTATAGTTAGGGCTGGATCGGGTGACCCTGGACCATCCCTTGGTTATGTTGCTTTAGACGTAGACTGTGTTTCATAATTATTGTATGGCCTTGCCTTGCAATGTGGAGCGCCTTGGGGCAACTGTTTGTTGTGATTTGGCGCTATACAAGAAAAAAGTTGATTGATTGAAATATGAGTCCAAAGCTTAACCGGAATCGACAAAGGTAAAAGAGCACCTGCGGGCGGAAGTGTAGAGGTTTTGTGCATGGCACAAACAGAACACACATTAACATAATCCTTGATGTCTGCTAACTTCTTTGGCCACCAGAACCGCTGTGAAAGTAAGTACCTTGTTCTCTTAGCACTCGGGTGACATGAAAAACGGCTATCATGTCCCCATTGAATGACTTCCCCCCTTAGTGAGGCTGGAACAAACAACTTGCCAGTAGGACACTCAGGGGGACGGGAGTATTTCTGAGGACAGATCTAACCTTAGCTTTGATGCTCCAAGTTAGTGCAGACACAAAACATTTGTCAGGCAGAATCGGCTCGGGAGTGGAATTAGAGGTGATGGAATCATCCAACCAGGAGAGCGCATCAGGCTTGCCATTTTTAGATCCTGGATGGTATGATAAAACAGAATTGAAACGGCTGAAAAAGATGGCCCTTCTTGCCTGGCGTGTGTTTAGACATTTAGATCAGCAGAGATATGCTAGATTCTTATGATCTGTCCAGACTAAAAAAGGCAACTGTGTCCCCTCCAACCAGTGCTGCCACTCCTCCAAAGCCACTTTAACCGCCAGCAGTTGGCAATCACCAATGCCGTAGTTGCGCTCGGCGGCAGTGAGTTTCTTCAACAAGAAGGTGCACAGGTTTAACCTGTTATCTCGGGGCCCTTTTTGAGAAAGCACTGCCGCGATACCAGCATCAGACGCATCAACCTCAACCACGAACTGCCAGGCAGGGTCAGGGAGGAGCAACACGGGGGCCATTGTAAAATGATTCTTTAGGTTTCAGAATGCCTCATCGCACTCCGGGGTCCATACAAACGGGCGAAGCGAGGAGGTGACATTATGTAACAGAGCTGCGATAGTACTGAAATTTCGAATGAACTTACGATAAAAGTTGGCAAAGCCCAAAAAACATTGAACATCTTTGCGACTTTTCGGAACCGCCTAATCGCAAACTGCGGCAACTTTCGCCGGGTCCATCTGTATGAGCCCTTCTGAAATCACGAAACCTAAGAAAGACACTGTGGAACAATGAAATTCACATTTCTCAGCTTTGACATAGAGATTATTTTGTAACAAGGTCGATAAGACGGATCAAACCTGATGAACGTGCGTCTCTAGATTCTGGGAATAAATCAATATATCATTGAGATAAACAAAAACGCACCTATTGAGGTATTCGCGTAATACGTCATTCACCAGATTTTGAAATACCACGGGAGCATTAGTGAGGCCAAATGGCATGACTAGATACTCGTAGTGACCAGTGGGAGTATTAAAGGCAGTTTTCCATTCATCCCTGGCACAAATCCGAACCAAGTGATACACATTCCGCAAGTCCAACTTTGTAAAGATTTTAGCTCCCTCCAAAAGCTCGAAGGTCGTTGAGATCAGCGGTAAGGGGTATCGGTTCTTGACTGTGACGTCATTAAGGCCTCGATAATCAATACAGGGATGGAGTGTTTTGTCCTTCTTTTCCACAAAGCAGAATCCAGCCCCAGCAGGCGAGGATGACGGACGAATTAGCCCAGCCGCTAGTGATTCTTGAATATAAGTGTTCATGGCCTCGCGTTCGGGGTCTGAGAGCGAAAATAACTTTCCTCTGGGAGGCATAGCCCCTGGGAGAAGATCAATTGCACAATCATACTCACGATTAGGAGGTAGTGATTTAGCTTTTGACTTACTAAACACATCAGCAAGATCATGGTAACATGTAGGAACTCCCTCCAGACCTGAGTTATGTAAACCAGAAGTTTTAACAGGCTTGGTTAAACAAACATTTGTACAAGCTGGTCCCCAGGGCGCTATCCTCCCGAGTGACCAGTCCAGGCGGGGTTTGTGGCACTGCAGCCAGGGATGCCCCAGGATAACCGGGTGAGTCATTTTATCAAAGATATGGAAACTAATGCTTTCTGAATTATTATTGGGTATGGACATTTGAACTGACTTGCTTGCCTCTACTGGTGGTTGGCTCTCACTGCGGTATTGTATCACTTCCTGTTCCGGAGCACAGCGGTGTTTTTCTGTATCTGTTAGCTGTTTAATCTGCGCAGTTAGATTGATCTAGTTATCTAGATTACGATTTGTTTCCCAGTGTAATCTTTACGTGCCTTAACTAAAGCACTCCTTCTGCTGAATCACCTCTAAATTATTTACACATTATTCACTTTGCGTGTTTTTAGGAATCCGCTAGCTTAGCGTAGCTACTAGCTCTTAGCCGATTTAGCATGGCGGCTTCTCCTGTCTCTCCCGCACTTTTCTGCTCTGGGTGTGAAATGTTTAGTTATTCCTCGGCCTCCTTTAGCAGTAATGGTACTTGTAATAAGTGTAGCTTATTCGTAGCTTTGGAGGCCAGGCTGGGCGAATTGGAGACTCGGCTCCGCACCGTGGAAAATTCTACAGCTAGCCAGGCCCCTGTAGTCGGTGCGGACCAAGGTAGCTTAGCCGCCGTTAGTTCCCCCCTGGCAGATTCCGAGCAGCCGGGAAAGCAGGCTGACTGGGTGACTGTGAGGAGGAAGCGTAGCCCTAAACAGAAGCCCCGTGTACACCGCCAACCCGTTCACATCTCTAACCGTTTTTCCCCACTCGACGACACACCCGCCGAGGATCAAACTCTGGTTATTGGCGACTCTGTTTTGAGAAATGTGAAGTTAGCGACACCAGCAACCATAGTCAATTGTCTTCCGGGGGCCAGAGCAGGCGACATTGAAGGAAATTTGAAACTGCTGGTTAAGGCTAAGCGTAAATTTGGTAAGATTGTAATTCACGTCGGCAGTAATGACACCCGGTTACGGCAATCGGAGGTCACTAAAATTAACATTAAATCGGTGTGTAACTTTGCAAAAACAATGTCGGACTCTGTAGTTTTCTCTGGGCCCCTCCCCAATCAGACCGGGAGTGACATGTTTAGCCGCATGTTCTCCTTGAATTGCTGGCTGTCTGAGTGGTGTCCAAAAAATGAGGTGGGCTTCATAGATAATTGGCAAAGCTTCTGGGGAAAACCTGGTCTTGTTAGGAGAGACGGCATCCATCCCACTTTGGATGGAGCAGCTCTCATTTCTAGAAATCTGGCTAATTTTCTTAAATCCTCCAAACCGTGACTATCCAGGGTTGGGACCAGGAAGCAGAGTTGTAGTCTTACACACCTCTCTGCAGCTTCTCTCCCCCTGCCATCCCCTCATTACCCCATCCCCGTAGAGACGGTGCCTGCTCCCAGACTACCAATAACCAGCAAAAATCTATTTAAGCATAAAAATTCAAAAAGAAAAAAATAATATAGCACCTTCAACTGCACCACAGACTAAAACAGTTAAATGTGGTCTATTAAACATTAGGTCTCTCTCTTCTAAGTCCCTGTTGGTAAATGATATAATAATTGATCAACATATTGATTTATTCTGCCTAACAGAAACCTGGTTACAGCAGGATGAATATGTTAGTTTAAATGAGTCAACACCCCCGAGTCACACTAACTGTCAGAATGCTCGTAGCACGGGCCGGGGCGGTGGATTAGCAGCAATCTTCCATTCCAGCTTATTAATTAATCAAAAACCCAGACAGAGCTTTAATTCATTTGAAAGCTTGTCTCTTAGTCTTGTCCATCCAAATTGGAAGTCCCAAAAACCAGTTTTATTTGTTATTATCTATCGTCCACCTGGTCGTTACTGTGAGTTTCTCTGTGAATTTTCAGACCTTTTGTCTGACTTAGTGCTTAGCTCAGATAAGATAATCATAGTGGGCGATTTTAACATCCACACAGATGCTGAGAATGACAGCCTCAACACTGCATTTAATCTATTATTAGACTCTATTGGCTTTGCTCAAAAAGTAAATGAGTCCACCCACCACTTTAATCATATCTTAGATCTTGTTCTGACTTATGGTATGGAAATAGAAGACTTAACAGTATTCCCTGAAAACTCCCTTCTGTCTGATCATTTTTTAATAACATTTACATTTACTCTGATGGACTACCCAGCAGTAGGGAATAAGTTTCATTACACTAGAAGTCTTTCAGAAAGCGCTGTAACTAGGTTTAAGGATATGATTCCTTCTTTATGTTCTCTAATGCCATATAACAACACAGTGCAGAGTAGCTACCTAAACTCTGTAAGGGAGATAGAGTATCTCGTCAATAGTTTTACATCCTCATTGAAGACAGCTTTGGATGCTGTAGCTCCTCTGAAAAAGAGAGCTTTAAATCAGAAGTGTCTGACTCCATGGTATAACTCTCAAACTCGTAGCTTAAAGCAGATAACCCGTAAGTTGGAGAGGAAATGGCGTCTCACTAATTTAGAAGATCTTCACTTAGCCTGGAAAAAGAGTCTGTTGCTCTATAAAAAAGCCCTCCGTAAAGCTAGGACATATTTCTACTCATCACTAATTGAAGAAAATAAGAACAACCCCAGGTTTCTTTTCAGCACTGTAGCCAGGCTGACAAAGAGTCAGAGCTCTATTGAGCTGAGTATTCCATTAACTTTAACTAGTAATGAGTTCATGACTTTCTTTGCTAACAAAATTTTAACTATTAGAGAAAAAATTACTCATAACCATCCCAAAGACGTATCGTTATCTTTGGCTGCTTTCAGTGATGCCGGTATTTGGTTAGACTCTTTCTCTCCGATTGTTCTGTCTGAGTTATTTTCATTAGTTACTTCATCCAAACCATCAACATGTTTATTAGACCCCATTCCTACCAGGCTGCTCAAGGAAGCCCTACCATTATTTAATGCTTCGATCTTAAATATGATCAATCTATCTTTGTTAGTTGGCTATGTACCACAGGCTTTTAAGGTGGCAGTAATTAAACCATTACTTAAAAAGCCATCACTTGACCCAGTTATCTTAGCTAATTATAGGCCAATCTCCAACCTTCCTTTTCTCTCAAAAATTCTTGAAAGGGTAGTTGTAAAACAGCTAACTGATCATCTGCAGAGGAATGGTCTATTTGAAGAGTTTCAGTCAGGTTTTAGAATTCATCATAGTACAGAAACAGCATTAGTGAAGGTTACAAATGATCTTCTTATGGCCTCGGACAGTGGACTCATCTCTGTGCTTGTTCTGTTAGACCTCAGTGCTGCTTTTGATACTGTTGACCATAAAATTTTATTACAGAGATTAGAGCATGCCATAGGTATTAAAGGCACTGCGCTGCGGTGGTTTGAATCATATTTGTCTAATAGATTACAATTTGTTCATGTAAATGGGGAATCTTCTTCACAGACTAAAGTTAATTATGGAGTTCCACAAGGTTCTGTGCTAGGACCAATTTTATTCACTTTGTACTTGGCCCCACAAATCTTAGAAGCATGGTGTCTAACCAGATCGTTACTCTGGATGGCATTTCCCTGATCTCTGGTAATACTGTGAGAAATCTTGGAGTTATTTTTGATCAGGATATGTCATTCAAAGCGCATATTAAACAAATATGTAGGACTGCCTTTTTGCATTTACGCAATATCTCTAAAATCAGAAAGGTCTTGTCTCAGAGTGATGCTGAAAAACTAATTCATGCATTTGTTTCCTCTAGGCTGGACTATTGTAATTCATTATTATCAGGTTGTCCTAAAAGTTCCCTAAAAAGCCTTCAGTTGGTTCAGAATGCTGCAGCTAGAGTACTGACGGGGACTAGCAGGAGAGAGCATATCTCACCCATGTTGGCCTCCCTTCATTGGCTTCCTGTTAATGCTAGAATAGAATTTAAAATTCTTCTTCTTACTTATAAGGTTTTGAATAATCAGGTCCCATCTTATCTTAGGGACCTCATAGTACCATATTACCCCATTAGAGCGCTTCGCTCTCAGACTGCGGGCTTACTTGTAGTTCCTAGGGTTTGTAAGAGTAGAATGGGAGGCAGAGCCTTCAGCTTTCAGGCTCCTCTCCTGTGGAACCAGCTCCCAATTCAGATCAGGGAGACAGATACCCTCTCTACTTTTAAGATTAGGCTTAAAACTTTCCTTTTCGCTAAGGCTTATAGTTAGGGCTGGATCGGGTGACCCTGGACCATCCCTTGGTTATGTTGCTTTAGACGTAGACTGTGTTTCATAGTTGTTGTATGGCCTTGCCTTGCAATGTGGAGCGCCTTGGGGCAACTGTTTGTTGTGATTTGGCGCTATACAAGAAAAAAGTTGATTGATTGATTGATTTATATATGCTTCCCTTAGGCAGTATTATTAGACGGTATTGCTTAAATTTTCATTGTTACGCAGATGATACCCAGCTTTATCTATCCATGAAGCCAGACGACACACACCAATTAGCTAAACTGCAGGATTGTCTTACAGACATAAAGACATGGATGACCTCTAATTTCCTGCTTTTAAACTCAGATAAAACTGAAGTTATTGTACTTGGCCCCACAAATCTTAGAAACATGGTGTCTAACCAGATCCTTACTGTGGATGGCATTACCCTGACCTCTAGTAATACTGTGAGAAATCTTGGAGTCATTTTTGATCAGGATATGTCATTCAAAGCGCATATTAAACAAATATGTAGGACTGCTTTTTTGCATTTACGCAATATCTCTAAAATCAGAAAGGTCTTGTCTCAGAGTGATGCTGAAAAACTAATTCATGCATTTATTTCCTCTAGGCTGGACTATTGTAATTCATTATTATCAGGTTGTCCTAAAAGTTCCCTAAAAAGCCTTCAGTTAATTCAAAATGCTGCAGCTAGAGTACTGACGGGGACTAGAAGGAGAGAGCATATCTCACCCATATTGGCCTCTCTTCATTGGCTTCCTGTTAATTCTAGAATAGAATTTAAAATTCTTCTTCTTACTTATAAGGTTTTGAATAATCAGGTCCCATCTTATCTTAGGGACCTCGTAGTACCATATCACCCCAATAGAGCGCTTCGCTCTCAGACTGCAGGCTTACTTGTAGTTCCTAGGGTTTGTAAGAGTAGAATGGGAGGCAGAGCCTTCAGCTTTCAGGCTCCTCTCCTGTGGAACCAGCTCCCAATTCAGATCAGGGAGACAGACACCCTCTCTACTTTTAAGATTAGGCTTAAAACTTTCCTTTTTGCTAAAGCTTATAGTTAGGGCTGGATCAGGTGACCCTGAACCATCCCTTAGTTATGCTGCTATAGACGTAGACTGCTGGGGGGTTCCCATGATGCACTGTTTCTTTCTCTTTTTGCTCTGTATCCACCACTCTGCATTTAATCATTAGTGATCGATCTCTGCTCCCCTCCACAGCATGTCTTTTTCCTGGTTCTCTCCCTCAGCCCCAACCAGTCCCAGCAGAAGACTGCCCCTCCCTGAGCCTGGTTCTGCTGGAGGTTTCTTCCTGTTAAAAGGGAGTTTTTCCTTCCCACTGTAGCCAAGTGCTTGCTCACAGGGGGTCGTTTTGACCGTTGGGGTTTTACATAATTATTGTATGGCCTTGCCTTACAATATAAAGCGCCTTGGGGCAACTGTTTGTTGTGATTTGGCGCTATATAAAAAAAATTGATTGATTGATTGATTGATCCGGAATATTATTTGGCCCAGCGGGCTACCATCCACCGCATGGACCACTAAAGTCCGTGAGAGTCTGTACCACTTAAGATGGAGGGAGCTGGTGAGAGAAGATTGCATGAGATTAGAATCAGCACCAGAATCGATAAATCCTGGGAAAATTAGGGAGGACGAATCAGACTTAAGTTCAGCATTAATCATATTCTGAGATGAGGGGAGAATTGAGCTATGACTCACCTGCACTACCGTTCTTGGCCGCACCGGGGCACCCCTGACTGGGCAATGTACAAGCAAATGACCGGGTTGACCATAGTAGTAGCACAGTCTTTCCATGCGGCGGCGCTCCTTCTCTTTGTTGGTGAGTCAGGCCCTCCCCACCTGCATGGGCTCCTCGGCAGAAGTGGAAGGGAGGGCACTCAGATGACCGGAATTCGGCGGCCAGTCCAACGTGGTCCCGAGGTGATGGCATTCCCGACAAGGGTGCTCCAACAGACGGCGATCGGTACGGATGGCCAAGGCTATTAGGTCGTCCAAATCTTCCAGTAAATCTGTCACGATGAACTTGCTTCTGATGCTTTCATTTAATCCCTGAAAAAACACGTCTTGGAGGGCGGCGGGGTTCCACTAGCTCTTCGCAGCCAGAATGCGGAAGTTGATGGCGTAGTCAGCCGTGCAGCGATGGCTTTGCTTCAGCCTCAACAGTTCACGTGCCGCCTCACATCCAGGAGAGGAGCGCTGGAAGACCTGCTGCAGAGATTTGGTAAAGGTTGCCAGGGAGGAGCAGGATGGCGAGTCTCTGCTCCATCCAGCCATAGCCCACACTGCTGCCCAACCGGTAAAGTGCGTGATGACAAATGCTATCTTCAGCCGCTCGGTCGGAAACATTGGTGCCATCAATTCAAAGTGCAATTCACATTGTGTAATAAAGGGTTTGACATCCCCTGACTCACCAGAAAAACATTCAGGTCGCAAAAGTTGATTGCAGACCTCTGGTACAGGAATGGGAGCCAGCGGGGCAGCTGACGCTCCCGAATGTGCTGAAGTTGCGGGAGTCGTTCGGGTCATAGCCTGATGTTTTACAGCGATCAGTAGCTGCTCCATCTGAGCACTTGCTGTGTCCATGAATGTATCTTTGGATGCTGTAGCTCCTCTGAAAAAGAGAGCCTTAAATCAGAAATGCTTGACTCCGTGGTATAACCCAAAAACTCGCAGCTTAAAGCAGATAACCCGTAAGCTGGAGAAGAAATGGCATCTCACTAATTTAGCCTGGAAAGAGTCTGTTGCTCTATAAAAAAAGCCCTCTGTAAAGCTAGGACATCTTACTATTCATCACTAATTGAAGAAAATAAGAACAACCCCAGGTTTCTTTTCAACACTGTAGCCAGGCTGACAAAGAGTCAGAGCTCTATTGAGCCAAGTATTCCTTTAACTTTAACTAGTAATGACTTCATGACTTTATTTGCAAATAAAATTTTAACTATTAGAGAAAAAAATTATTCATAACCATCCCAAAGAAATATCTTTATGTTCGGCTGCCTTCAGTAATACTGGTATTTGGTTAGACTCTTTCTCTCCGATTGTTCTGTCTGAGTTACTTTCATTAGTTACTTCCTCCAAACCATCAACATGTCTATTAGACCCATTCCTACCAGGCTCCTCAAGGAAGCCCTACCATTAGTTAATGCTTCGATCTTAAATATGATCAATCTATCTTTATTAGTTGGCTATGTACCACAGGCTTTTAAGGTGGCAGTAATTAAACCATTACTTAAAAAGCCATCACTTGACCCAGCTATCTTAGCTAATTATAGGCCAATCTCCAACCTTCCTTTTCTCTCAAAAATTCTTGAAAGGGTAGTTGTAAAACAGCTAACTGATCATCTGCAGAGGAATGGTCTATTTGAAGAGTTTCAGTCAGGTTTCAGAATTCATCATAGTACAGAAACAGCATTAGTGAAGGTTACAAATGATCTTCTTATGGCCTCAGACAGTGGACTCATCTCTGTGCTTGTCCTGTTAGACCTCAGTGCAGCTTTTGATACTGTTGACCATAAAATTTTATTACAGAGATTAGAGCATGCCATAGGTATTAAAGGCACTGCACTGCAGTGGTTTGAGTCATATTTATCTAAAAGATTACAGTTTGTTCATGTAAATGGGGAGTCTTCTTCACAGACTAAGGTTAATTATGGCGTTCCACAAGGTTCTGTGCTCGGACCAATTTTATTCACTTTATACATGCTTCCCTTAGGCAGTATTATTAGAAAGCATTGCTTAAATTTTCATTGTTACGCAGATGATACCCAGCTTTATCTATCCATGAAGCCAGAGGACACACACCAATTAGTTAAAGTGCAGGAATGTCTTTCAGACATAAAGACATGGATGACCTCTAATTTCCTGCTTTTAAATTCAGATAAAACTGAAGTTATTGTACTTGGCCCCACAAATTTTAGAAACATGGTGTCTAACCAGATCCTTACTCTGGATGGCATTACCCTGACCTCTAGTAATACTGTGAGAAATCTTGGAGTCATTTTTGATCAGGATATGTCCTTCAATGCACATATTAAGCAAATATGTAGGACTGCTTTTTTGCATTTGCGCAATATCTCTAAAATTAGAAAGGTCTTGTCTCAGAATGATGCTGTAAAGCTAATTCATGCATTTATTTCCTCTAGGCTGGACTATTGTAATTCATTATTATCAGGTTGTCCTAAAAGTTCCCTGAAAAGCCTTCAGTTAATTCAAAATGCTTCAGCTAGTGTACTGACAGGGACTAGAAGGAGAGAGCATATTTCGCCCATATTGGCCTCTCTTCATTGGCTCCCTGTTAATTCCAGAATAGAATTTAAAATTATTCTTCTTACTTATAAGGTTTTGAAGAATCAGGTCCCATCTTATCTTAGGGACCTCATAGTACCATATCACCCCAATAGAGCGCTTCGCTCTCAGACTGCAGGCTTACTTGTAGTTCCTAGGGTTTGTAAGAGTAGAATGGGAGGCAGAGCCTTCAGCTTTCAGGCTCCTCTCCTGTGGAACCAGCTCCCAATTCAGATCAGGGAGACAGACACCCTCTCTACTTTTAAGATTAGGCTTAAAACTTTCCTTTTTGCTAAAGCTTATACTTAGGGCTGGATTCCTTAGTTATGCTGTTATAGACTTAGACTACTGGGGGGTTCCCATGATGCACCCAGTGTTTCTTTTTATTCACCTCTTTTTGCTCTGTATGCACCACTCTGCTTTTAATCATTGGTGATTGATCTCTGCTGTCTTCCACAGCATGTCTTTTTTCTGATTCTCTCCCCTCAGCCCCAACCAGTCCCAGCAGAAGACTGCCCCTCCCTGAGCCTGGTTCTGCTGGAGGTTTCTTCCTGTTAAAAGGGAGTTTTTCCTTCCCACTGTCGCCAAGTGCTTGCTCACAGGAGGTCGTTTTGACCATTGGGGTTTTTCTGTAGTTATTGTATGGCTTTTGCCTTACAATATAAAGTGCCTTGGGGCAACTGTTTGTTGTGATTTGGCGCTATATAAATAAAATTGATTTGATTTGATTTGATCTTGTCTCTTTGCTAGCGCACTGAGACCAGAATTCAGAGCAGCGAGTTGGTCCTCCTGTTGCGCTAATTGTTGACTGTGGTGGCGAACTGCCCGCTGGAACGAATCTACATCTGCTGCGTCCATTGTTGGGCAGTTCAATCTATCAGGCTGGAAAGGCAGGACAGGTCGGACACACATGCACAACGCAGGTACACAGCTCTGTGGAGAAAAAATGTTTACTAGATAAGCAAGCTTAGGTTGGTACACGGATAGGCAGTTCAAACAAAGCAACAGGATCCAAAACATCAGGCAAAAAGCGTGGTCAAAATGCAAGCAGGTTGTCGTCATAAACCAAAGAGGCACATTAAGCAAGGCAAGAGTACAAGAACAGAGCTGGTAAGAAGGCACTAGGCACATCGAACTGGCAAAGGACAAATTCAAACCGAGCAGCTTATAAAGCACCCAACCGATTAACTGAAACACAGAACAGGTGTGTAGGGAAACACCCAGAACCGGGGTGTGGCCAGAGGGAGGGCGACACCCACCACCAAGAACCAAGAGAAAAAGGCAAGAAACAACAGGACAGAGTAAAACCAAGCAGAAAAGCAGAAAAAGAGACAAACCAAACACCAAAACCACCCCCAGGAGCCTGACAAAATCTCTGCATTGATCTAACTCCTGATTGCGCTTTCATCAAAATCCCAAATATTCTGAACATCATCGCATAAATTCTTTAACAGAGCATATGTTTTTTTTCAAAGACTTCCACTCCCTTGTGGATCAGTGTTCACCAGCTGGCTTGGTTGTTTGTGTGTTGTTCCCAGCCCTTCCAGTCAGTGGAGCATCTCTGGAGGTTGTGCTTCAGAGGTCCTTGGTGCAATTGTTACTTCTTGAATCCCATTTGTTCTTGGCCATCACAGGAGGTTTAGTATAAAATTGTACAAGGCATGAGGAAAACATGATGTGGTTTTCTAACATCTCCAGCTCTATTAGGTAGATGGGCATCAGGTAACCTTGAATCCAGGATATTTCATCTGGGAGACGAGCACACTTACTGTTTGTGCCGCTGTGCTGTCACACAAGAACTACTCTGAAAATATAATGAATTGTGAATTGTAATGCTGTTTCCTCCCCATCCCCAAACACACACACACACACACACACACACACACACACACACACACACACACACACACACACACACACACACACACACACACACACACACACACACACACACACACACACACACACACAAAATGCTGTTAAAACAATAGAATTTTCAAGATTTCGCTTTACAGTGTATGACTCAGAGTGACATAAAACACCTCCCAAACACACAGCAAGATGAGGGATGGCATAAATATACAGACTTTAAGTGGTAACGCAAGACTAACTCATGCTTCCAGTCACAGTTGACTGTGGCAGTCTTCTATACAGAGACTGATTTTCAAAGTGAACAGGTTGACATTTCAAGAATTTTAGTGAACATTTTTATTCAAGACTCTTTTTTCCTCCCCCTACTTCTTGTATTGTGTGTGGGAAATTCACATAACACAGGCATACATCACTGTAATCAGGTGTAAATTGGCACCAGAGAAGCTGCCAGCAAGGCAATAGTGCAGATTGTGCGCACCGGGGTGAGCATATGCCTCCGTTAATAAACGATCAAAACAACCACTTCATAGTGAAAATGATCACCTGCTCTCTAAAGTTCAAATAATTCAGTATTTTACCATGTAGGTACTAAGCTACTAAAGCAACTATATCTCACAACACTGCATTCATGGAATAACATATGAGAGACACAATGTTGTTTTTATATTGAATATTAATCACAGTTATTTGGTTTGGATACAATAATATTATATTATTACAGTTACATAATGAAATATAGTTTTTAAACTTTTAAGGATTAACTTTTAAGTTTTTTTTTTTTAACTTTCAGAATTAGTGTAAGAATTGGCTAATTTTACTTTATCAGATTTTATACAGCTAAGTTGAACTAATACAGTTATGTGCAGTGCATCTGGAAAGTATTCATAGCGCTTTCACTTTTAAAAACTTTTATGTTACAGACTAATTTCAGATGGGATGAAATTCATTTTTTCCCTCAAAATTCTACTCACAACGCCCCATAATGACAACAAGAAAAAAGTTGTGTTATATTTAGTTTTTGCAAATTTATTTAAAAAAGCTAAGAAATCATGGGTACATAAGTATTCACAACGTTTGCTAAATATTCAATTTATTTTATTTATATAGCACCAAATCACACCAAAGTTGCCTCAAGGCGCTTCAAGTAAGGTCTAACTTTACTAACCCCCAGAGCAAGCAAACAGGCGACAGTGCTAAGGAAAAACTCCCTCTGAGGAAGAAACCTCAAGCAGACCAGACTCAAAGGGGTGACCCTCTGCTTGGGCCATGCTACCGACATAAATTATAAAACAATTCACAAAACTAATATACAGGAAGTTTTGCCGGTGCACAGGACAGGAGGCTTTCAGAAACAGACACCACACCCATCTCTGGATGGAGTTACACCTCAAACAGAGAGAGAGAGAAAAAAACAGAATCAGGCATCAGAAAGACAACAAATACAATATAATTTATCAGCATTAAGCAACAAGAAAAACAGAAGAAATACAAAGCTGATTGCCGGCCACTAGCCCTAAGCTTGACTAAAAGACCCAGACTTTAATAAAGTTGAGGCTGCGCCCTGCTCTGTTTCCTAATAAAATGAATTTAAAAGAGTAAAAAACATAGTAACATACTATGCCAGTATGCTAGCCATACAAAAGGGGAAATAAGTGCATCTTAAGTCTGGACGTGAAAGTCTACAGAATCTGACTGTTTATTGACGCAGAAAGATCATTCCACATTCAATGCTTTGTTGATGCACCTGTGGTAGCAATTACAGCCTCAAATCTTCTTGACTATGATGCCACAAGCTTGCCCCAGTCTGAGGTCAAGAGAGCTCTGGAGCAGGTTTTCATCCAGGATGTCTCTGCACATTGCTGCATTCATCTTTCCCTAAAATCTGACTCCTCTCCCAGTTTCTGCTGCTGAAAAGCATCCCCACAGCATGATGCTAGCATCACCATGCTTCACTGTAGGGATGGTGCCTCCAAACATGACGCCTGGCTTTCACACCAAAGAGTTCAATCTTTGTCTGATCAGATCAGAGAATTTTGTTTCTCATGGTCTAAGAGTTCTTCAAGTGTTTTTTGGTAAACTCTAGGTGGGCTGCCATGTGCCTTTTACTACGGAGTGGCTTCTGTCTGGCCACACTACCATACAGGCCTGATTGGTGGATTGCTGCAGAGATGGTTGCCCATCTGGGAGGTTCTCCTCTCTCCAGAGAGGAATGCTGAAACTCTGACACAGTGTCCATTGGAATCTTGGTCACCTCCCTGACTAAGGCCCTTCTCCCCCGATCACTCACTTTAGACGGATGGCCAGCTCTAGGAAGAGTCCTGGTGGATCCACATGTCTTCTATTTCTGGATTATGGAGGTCACTGTGCTCACTGGGGCCTTCAAAGCAGCATAAATGTTTCTGTACCCTTCCCCAGATTTGTGCCTTGAGACAATCCTGTCTCTGAGGTCTACAGACAATTCCTTTGACTTCATGCTTGGTTTGTGCTTTGACGTGCGGTGCCAACTGTGGGATCTTATATCTAGACAGGTGTGTGCCTTTCCAAATCATGTCCATTCAATTGAATTTACCCCAGGTGGACTCCAATTAAGCTGTAGAAACATCTCAAGGATGATCAGTGGAAACAGGATTCATCAAAGCTCAATTTTGTGCTTCACGGCAAAGGCTGTTAATACGTGTATGTGAATATGTACATGTGATTTATTTTATTTTTTTATTTTTTAACAAATTTGCAAAAATCTAAAAAAAATCAAATTGTCATTATGGGGTATTGTGTGTAGAATTTCAAGGAAAAAAATCTATTTAATCAGTTTTGAATAAGGCTGTAACTGAAGCACTGGCAATACCTTCTGAATGCACTGTATATTCAAACATCATTAGGATAATATGAAAAAGCACTTATCCTTACATTTACTTTGACTTCTATTTCATTGCATACAGTATGAACTCAGTATGTCATGCTTTGTGTCATCCACTTCATTTCATTTGTTGATATACAGTTGTGTTCAAAATAACAGCAGTGTGTTTCTAAAAGTAAGTCAAGCTCAAAATACTTAAACTAGCTTTTATTTGCATACATGCAAATGCAATGTGAAGAGTGCACATTATATGCCAAATCAAAACATGAAGGACAATTTGTTAAATTTGTTACTGCTTTTTACAGAAAGTGGAAAAAAGGAATATTAGGCTGTTCAAAAAATAGTGTCTGTATTTTTCTTTCTGTGGTCTTAATGCTGCATTTACACATAGGCAAGACGTGTTACGAATGTCACATTTGCATCATTCTTGGTACATTCCTGACATTCTTAATGTGACTTAATGCATCTGAAAAGGTTTCTTAATAGTGCATGTTGGTTTGCGATAGTCGTGATTTTCGTGGAGCATGTTTTTGGCTGTCAAAAATCTCCCACGAATGTCAGGCACCACCCTCATTTCACCTCATGTCGTGGAGGTCGCAACTGAGCGTGTTGATCCGTATTGATTAGTGGTGGTCCTTAATAGAGTGTGACAGCGTTCTTCTCTGACGTGCACACTATTAAACCTGGCTGCACCGCATTCAGTTCCATTGCTGCAGTATGATGAAGAACAGTGATGCCAAGTCAGCTAAAAGTCTTGTTCCAGTGCTCCTCAGTGCGCTCCTGCAGGTGTTCCATCTGCTGCATGTGCCTGATGTTTGGGAAAACGCACGAGACGACAGCTGTGTGGAGCCACACATCTGGCTCTCTCAGTCTCCTCCTCTCTGCACCATTCCATGGCACAGAGCCCAGCTACGTAGATTTTGAGGAGCAAACTGGAGCGATCTGAATTGTGTAGCAGCTGATGTGTATATGGGTGTGTGTGTGTGGAGACAATTTGCCTCATTCACAATGTGACAGAACGATGCGCTGTTACACGCAATAGCGCGCAACAACGCGGAACATTATTCTTGACCATGCGTAATGGTTCCTGATAATTCTCCAGCAACACGTGCTATGAATCATAACACATGGTAACAGGTTGCAGCAGTTCCTGAGGACACTTGAGGCCTCTGCCTCAAATCATCACATTCGTGATCAGCGGCCATGAATGTATACTTTGTGGCATTTGTGACTTGCCGTCGTTATGTGTATGCAGCATAAGGATGAAGGCAGCAAATGTTCCTGCTGGTTGTAGTGCATTTCTCACTGAAAATCTGGGTAAAATGGGATATTCCAGACATTGATGATTACTGATTAACAGCAGATGGGATTAGTTCAACAATGAAATCACCTGGTGGAGTTGGTGGTTACAAAGAAACCTGCACCCTCTTTGTCCTTTCTGGAGTCAAGTTGACATCTATGAAGCAAGGTTGTTCCTTTTGCGTTTAGGGGCTACGGACAGTTTGTCAGACGACCTCAAAAAACTGACGCTACAGCACACTGAAGACAGTGAAGCAAACATCATCATATGGGGATGTTTCTTGAGGTGTCGGTCCTATTTATCACATACCAGGGATCACGGATCAGTTTGAATACATCAAAATACTTGAAGAGGTCATGCTGTCTTAAGATGAAGAGGAAATGCTTTGAAATGGTTGTTTCAACGAGACAATGACCCCAAACACACCAGCAAGTGAGCAGCATCTTGGTTCCAGACCAACAAGATTTATGTTATGGAGTGGCCAGCCCAATCCCAGGACCTTAACTGAATAGAAAATGTGTGGGGTGACGGCTTCTGTGGCAAAAATGAGAAATGCAGAGGAACTGAGTAATGTAGTCCAGTCATCCTGGGCTGACTGTGTTTGGGATTTTATTTTTTAATTATTTATATTTTGTGCATTCATTTTGGATAAACTGTGAGATAAATGTGACTTCTAATACTGCAATTTACTGCTTTTGATAAAGATGATGAACATGTTTGGGATTTCATTTTTTTTTTGTTTATTTATTTTTCGTGCATTTGTTTTGTGTGTGTGTGTGATCGCAATACGAGTGAATCGTTAGCTCCAATAATGGTTTGTAAGTATAATATAGAGATAAACTGTGACTTCCAATACTGAAATTTACTGCTTTTAACCAAACTAATTCTGGACAGGTTATTTAAATTAACGTCATGTCTGAAGTTTTATAAAGTGAAAATATCAGCTATACGAGGTCTGTTAGAAAAGTATTGGACCTTTTTATTTTTTGCAAAAACCTGATGGATTTGAATCACGTGTGCTTGCATGAGCAAACCTTAAACCTTCGTGCGCATGCGTGAATTTTTTCACGCCTGTCGATTCCGTCATTTGCTAGCAAGCAGCCTTTGTGTGAGGACATGTGTTGTGCGCTCGGCAGATTTTCATTGCAAGGAAAATGACGGAACGACTGGAGCAGTGCCCTAACCAACCCTAACCCATCAAATTTTGCCAGAAACTGGGCGACAGCCAGGTGGAAACCATTCAGATGATTCAGACAGCTGTCGGTGACTTTTCAATCGTGTGACTATCCGAGAAATTGTGGAAGAGGTGGGCATGTCACAGGGCATGTCCAACATCACCACAGCGTTCACTTTGGAAATGATCTGGTCATTTCAGCATGTTGATGGCTGACCGGAGCGCGGCTCGCTCTCCACCGTTGTGCGGACGTCTTTAAACCGGTTGTACCGCTCCTTAATCTGTGTGATGCCCAGAGGATCGTCACCGAAAGCCGTCTGAATCTTCCGAATGGTTTCCACCTGGATGTTACCCAGTTTCTGGCAAAATCTGATTCAGTTGCGCTGCTCCAGTCGTTCCGCCATTTTCCTTGCAATGAAAATCTGCCGAGAGACTACACACGTCCTCACACAAAGGCTTGTGTTTCCTGGGAATGCGCGGTTTGTATGACTTGACCTTTGAACTTATACCCAGCAGCCCCCGCTGTGCTTAAAATCAAAACTTGCTTATACCTGATCACAGGTGCCAGAAGTTGGTCACCTCCATGCAACACAGATGTGAAGCAGCTCTGAGAAACATCGGTTACACATCTAAATATTAGTTAAGTGTTGCACAGGAAAAATAAAGTATTTTTCAGTTTATACAGTAAATATAATACATAATACAGCCTAATATTCCTTTTTATTCACTTTCTCTCAAGTAATACATTTAATAAATTCTTCCTCATGTTTTAATTTGCAATAGAATGTACAGTATTCCCAGTGCATTTATGTGTGTGGAAATAAAAGCTATGATAAGGATTTTGAGCTTTTTCACTTTTTTAAACACAGCACTGTCATTTTGTACATCTGTACATCCATTCCCACATTTAAGGCCAGCAACGTATAACAAAAACATTGGAACGTGGACAATTTATTTTAAATATAATGATTAAATCATCACTTTTACAGGCAGTTTTCTTGAGACAAGTCTGGGGATAAATATCTGAACAGCTCTGAGTCACTGAATATGTACTGGACTTAATTTACATCAATCTGTACAGTAAATCTGTGTCAAGTAGGCAGTTCTGAAAACTTGAGTGACCAATGGAAGGAGACTAGTGAGGGAAGCCACCAAGGCACTTAAACAACTTTGTTTCTGATTTAGGCTTATATTAATAACAGGATGTTTTTTTAATTTGCATTCATGCTTTGGTATCAAAATATGTATCAGTACTAAAGGTTTATTGCCATGAAATCATGCATTGCCATATCCATGCATTAGAATGGCCACCCCTTTTTTAAATGCCAACCCTAAATTAAATTAATTTTGTGACCCCATCATATTGTACAAAGCAAAAAATAATGAGTTTTCACCAGCTTTTTCTCATTGCTTTGATGTCTTACCTGTGATGACATCATCAGTGTGTTTTTTCACAATTTCTGTAAATGTATCGGGTGACCCATAATAACTTTTGTTTTGCATGGGGGAATTTTTTTAATTCATTAATTTTTGTTTGAATGCACCATCCCGACAGTGACAAATATCAAAACAAAAAAATCTGCACAACCTGAACGCTCTCATGCAAAAAGCTTTATTTGGATACAGACGGCAGTAGTAGCAAGAGTGACATTTCAGGAACTACCCTTCTTCAGACATAATTAGTGGCGTGGCACACCTGCATATGTACTGACTGACTACTAATAGCCATCACCTGACAACAACCAAATGAAGAAAAAAATTAAAAGGATAAAACAAATTGTGCTTATCTTAGCTTAAATAATAAAATACAAGCATCAGGTATCTGATTTGCCATCCCTACAATGAAGCATGGTGGTGGCAGCATCATGCTGTGGGGATATTTTTCAGTAGCAGGAACTGGGAGACTAGTCAGGATTGAGGGAAGATGAATGCAGCAATGTACAGAGACATCCTGGATGAAAACCTGCTCCAGAGCGCTCTTGACCTCAGACTGGGGTGACAGCTCATCTTTCAGCAGGACAGTGACCCTAAACACACAGCCAAGATATCAAAGGAGTGGCTTCAGGACATTCAGGCTTCAGGATGTTCTTGAGTGGCACAGCCAGAGCCCAGACCTGAATCTGAACCTGCTGCAAAGAGGAGTGGGCAAAACTACCCAAAGATAGGTGTGCCAAGCTTGTGGCATCATATCAAAGAAGACTTGAGGCTGTAATTGCTCCAAAGGTGCATCAACAAAATACTAGGCAAAGGGTGTGAATACTTAAGTACATTTGATTTCTTAGTTTTTTCATTTTAATACATTTGCAAAAAATAAAAAATTCATGTCATTATGGGGTATTGTGAGTAGAATTCTGAGGGAAAGACTGGATTTATTGCATTTTGGAATAAGGCTGTAACATAAAATGTGGACAAAGTAAAGATGTTGGACAAATGGGAATATGGAGGTCAGAGGTTAAGGTCAAGGTCAAGGCGCTGCAGTCTGCATCTGTCGACTTTCGCATGTGTTTTGTGTGAAGATGCTGTTGTATAGTAACACTCAGATTGTTCTTGTGTACTTTGAGACAAATGATTATATCTGTGTCATAACTAAATCCTACTGTAAGATTTACGACCTGTATATGGATGAAAATTGATTCTTCTCTGCACATTTATGCTTCTTCTTGTTTTTTATTTTATTTTATTTATTTTTTTTGAAGAAAAACTAATATGATTTTTTAAATCAAATGTAGAGTACATATGTGTTGTTGAAAGACAAGATCCATTTAAATGTTGGTGATAAATTGTGGGACATATGAAACAGAGGTGTTCTATCACTATTCTGTACTTTACAAGATTGTTAAAAATAATTTATTGATAGTGGGTGTTTTTTTGTCTTGTTTTGTTTTTTGCTGTTTGCACAAACAACATGACAGTGCATTGAGCTAACACCACTGAACGGGGACACATGAATAGGAATAATGATGAGGGCAGCGGTGCCGCGGTGCAGTCCGTGAGTGCTGTCGGCTTCTTCTGACAGTCTTCCACAGTGGAGCATCACTGTGGAAGGCGACTGAGTGGAGGCTGTGGGTGCAGCATAGTGACATGTAGCCTGGTACCACATAACAAGTGTCACGGCCACACACCTCAAGTCACACATAAACTCTGGTTTTGTCTTTCTCTGAAAATACTGTGTGTACTCTATCTATCTATCTATCTATCTATCTATCTATCTATCTATCTATCTATCTATCTATCTATCTATCTATCTATCTATCTATCTATCTATCTATCTATCTATCTATCTATCTATCTATCTATCTATCTATCTATCTAAAAATCTGCCCTATATGAGTAAACTAACTCTCATGAGATACAAGAAAAAAATAGGGCTGATAAATCATCAACAAGCTGATTGGAATTAGTTCAGCTCTTCAGGCAGGTTGACAAGCTAATTATTAAGATCACCTGTTTTAGGTGCACAGGTAGAAGCAACACATGGGAGGGCTTTTACTTTCTGATATTCGGAGTTTTACACCTCTGCAGAAAATATTGTGTTAAATTTGAGTGTGTGGGTAGCTATCACTCAAAGTTATGATTCATGTGTTTGATATATGGTTCTTGTTCTTTTATTTGTGTTGTAATATGTGATAAATATCTTATCACATGTCTGTTCAGGTATCACTCCCTGCATCATACCCCTCATATCAGTATCAGGATGAGGGCTGATACAGATACATACAGATAGATACATCGGGGCTGAGTTACCCGTTGTTTGCACAGGTAATAGAGAAGAATTTTACCTATGTCATTTTATATTTTACGTCACTTTATTTAAGGTGTAGTAAGTTGCACTGCCTTATCTGTATGTTGTTATCATTAATTTTCATGGAGTAATTTGTGACATTCATGAGACTCAAGTAACTGATGATAAAAGGTGATACTATCAGTTATCAAGTTGTTCACCAATGAATATGGCTTTATACACCCTGAAGAAAACCATACACCCTGCGGCCGAACAACTTGATAACGACTTTATCATATACCTATAAATGATAAATGTTGTATGGTTTTCTGAAGGGTGTAAAAAGCCATATTCATTGGTGAACAACTTGATAATGATTTTATCATATACAGTGGTCCCTCGTTTATCGCGGGAGTTACGTTCTAAAAATAACCCGCGATAGGCGAAATCCACGAAGTAGTCAGCGTTATTTTGTACAATTATTATAGATATTTTAAGGCTGTAAAACCCCTCACTACACACTTTATACACTTTTCTCAAACAGGCATTAACATTTTCTCACTTTTCTCTCCTGTGTAAACACTCAAAGTTCAAACCTTAGTAGAAAAAAAATAGAACGTTTTCCTATAAATAATTATGATGGCATTTAGAACTAACAAATTTAATTTTAACGATCAACCTACAAGGTTGGACATGTAAGAATTTATTAATAGTGACTCTCCAGTATTTCACAGTTCCTCTGACTGCGCCTCTTCATCGTGGCGCCGCTCCACTGTCCGGATTGGCTGATTACTCGGGTGGTATGAAAAATATTATCTGTCCGCGAAAAGGGTGTATTGCTATTTATTCTTTAGTGTTTTATCCTATTATATTGGCATATCATTTATAGGTATATGATAACATGTCATATCACTGCAATGCTCTGGCATGCTGTACACAACAGGTACATTTTAACTGAAAAAAACGCGCCCCTTAACTCACACACAGCGAGCACTGGCCCGTTAAGATTGTAATTAAAGTGCACCCTAGCCAGCCACTACTACGTAGCAAGTAAAGTGTGATGCTTGCTACCTGACCTGAGTACCATGTGAACTGTGAAAATAAGGGCTCCAGTGAGCGGTTCATGATCTAATATATGGCTGACCGTGTGTGTGTTCACACACTAACGCTTTCAACTTAACCCTATAACGGCCGTTTTAACCATATGGTTTAGCACATTTTGGGTCACTATATCTCAATATGAGAAGTGCCTAGGGGGCACTGTTTCTCTAAATAGTATTCTTCTTCTTCCCCTCTCCAAGCGGGAAGTCAGAAACACAAAAATCCTTCAGAAATATTGACTGTTTGTAGTAAAACTTTGAAAAGTAGGAATAGTTTCCTGACATATGATAGTATTATAGACCTTATTAAACCGAATTATGTTACTTATACCACCTAAAAAGCTAAATTAAATGTCTAATAATTTTTTTAAAAATATGCTTAACCAAACGGTTGATTTGTCATTTTATGGTAAATGTTTATTCAAAGTTTAAATGGAAACAAGTAACACTAGTTCAATCAATCCACCAGAAATGTGACTATTGTGTCCCCAAAAACATGACTGGTGTTGCACCAAAACAGAGAAGGTGTGCTGATATAAAAACAACAAATGTTTCTATTGTTCTGCAGTATTTTCTTTTTCTTTCTGAATGTAAAAATGAGTTTTGCACTGTTACATATGATCAGAAGTGGACTGAATGTTAGAATTTTGTGCTGTTGCACTTTAACACAGATACAGTCAAGAAGGGAAAATTGAAATAAAAATCAGCAGTGTTTTGTGGCATACTGACAGAAATAAACTGCATCTAATGCCCCAGACATTTTTGTAGTTTATTTCTTTATAAATTAGCATTTTATTTTAATTTATCTACTGTACCTGGAATATTTATGAAGTTATGTACCTAAACCATTACGTGACATCTCAACTGTTTGGTAGAGATCAGTATTTTAAAAAACACAGGGTCTGTTGAAAAAAAAAATTGATTGTGTTTATGAGTCTTTTACCCAAGGGTAAAAGAAATGCAAAGAAAAAAAAATTTCACTCTTTTTTCTTGGTGGGGTTGTTAAAGGGCTAAGGGCCCCAGTGACCTCCCCCTTGGTTCACCTACATAGTACATTTGGCAGAGTAAAATATACTCTGCCAGGATAAGATTTGGTCCCAGTCCAAATAGAGTTAAATGTACTCTATCACAGTGCTAAATCACTTCTATCACAGAGTAAAATCAACTCTATCATGCTATGAAAGAGTCCTATTGGAGTTGAAAAATGTCATTTGACAGGATGGTAGACCTGATTTCACTCTGTAATAAAGTGTATTTTACTCTGTTTGGACTGGGACCAAATGTTATACTGGCAGAGTCTATTTTACTCTGCAAAATTAGCAAGTTTGGTGTTGATTGCTTAATTGATTGTAGTGAACACACATGCATGCACACACACACGGTCAGCTTGATAGATAGATAGATAGATAGATAGATAGATAGATAGATAGATAGATAGATAGATAGATAGATAGATAGATAGATAGATAGATAGATAGATAGATAGATAGATAGATAGATAGATAGATAGATAGATAGATAGATAGATAGATAGATAGATAGATAGATAGATAGATAGATAGATAGATAGATAGATAGATAGATAGATAGATAGATAGATAGATAGATAGATAGATAGATAGATAGATAGATAGATAGATAGATAGATAGATAGATAGATAGATAGATAGATAGATAGATAGATAGATAGATAGATAGATAGATAGATTTTGAAGGTCACTGGAACATGTTTCTCAGTATTTTCCCAATAACTGCCCTCAGGAAAGATTGGTTGTGATCATTCATTTATTCATCATCTTCTATACCTGCTTTCCAGTTCAGGATCAAGGGCTGGTGGAGCCTATCCCAGCATCCCAGTGGTCATGGGGGTACACCCTGGACAGGTTGTGATGATAGTAAGTCCCTTCGTTTGCTCCCTTGTTTTTGTACTCGGGGTTGCCACAGCAAATCCAAGGTGCAAATCCACAAATTTTACGCTGGATGCCCTTCCTGACGCAACTCCACATTACATGGAGAAATGTGGTAGAGGTGGGATTCGAACCGGGAACCTTCCGCACTGAAATCAAGTGCATTAACCACTTGGCCACCTACTTTACAGGCTGTGATCATAATGAAGTATATTTTATTTGTCAACCCATATTTCATAAATACTATAAATAAAGAACTTACTAAAACAGTTAGCTATTGTTTTTGGGAAATTGTATTGTATTTAATAAATTTTAAACTTTAAGTATTTTTATTTGGGGGAGTTTAGGAAATTTATCACGTGATTCGTTGTTTTTTTTTTTGTTTTTTTGCAACGCTGTATGATGTCATAATCGTGGATTTTTCGGGTCGTTTTTTTAGCGCAGAAATGCGCGCTGCGGGACATGATGTGTGAGCTGCTGTCAGAATCCCATCTAATCAGCATGTTTGTTTCTTAAACAGGGCATGTTCACTTTATTCCCCCCTCCCCTCCCTTCACTCTACCGACAGGCGCAGCAACCTGGAGAAGTGCAATAAAACAAAGTGCGCTCTCAAAGGTGTGCGCGCCTTTGTAGCACAGCCTCGTACCTCTTAGCGCCACAGCCGCCGTGCTTTCATCTGCCAGTTGTTCCCCCTCATGTTGCCTCTTTTGTGCTGGATGTGATACTTTTTTGCAGACTGTAATTAAAGTGTGATAAAGGAGAAGCTGCACTTGCGTTGCGGGACTGATGGTGTGTGCGCCACTGGCCGCAGCATCACCACAAACCCATCACCAACAATCTGCACTAACCTCGCGTACTGATGATACAGATCACTCCAGACAGGACCACTTTTATTTCTTTTCAGATATTCAATTATTTTGGCAGCAGTTATTTGCTTTAAATGCATTTTCTAAACTTTAAGATGTCCACTTTGTGCGCGGACTTGCTGCTGGCTGTGAGATTGAAAGCAGCAGCGCCCCCTGCTGTGTGATGGCGGCGCTGCACGGTGCGCTCTGGAGCCGAGCGCCGATTGGCTGGAAACAGTCACAGCTGTGGAGGTTCTCTGCGCGCGTGCTGTTTGTCACATGCTCTCCGGCACACAGATGGACAAAACGCGTCTTCAGAAGCTTTTCTTCTCCCGCAGCAGGCCGTGCGTAAAGTGACGGATCACTGCAGACACTTTCCACTCAACGCAGACACGTTAAGATGGTTTTCCCTTTTTTAAAGAATTTATCCTGTGACTGCCGCCTGACGCCTCATTTCTGGCTCATATTCTACATATCTCCCCTCATCCAAATCAAAGCTTTTTTGCTTGTATGTCGCCTGTCAGGCCTCCAGCTTAGTGACGTGGAAAAGGAGGTCAGCCTGTGGCCGGCGGGCTGCAGCTGCTGCAGACCAGCTCCCCTTTCTGAAGCCCTTTGTAATTGGCAGGAAAAGATGACGTCCTGAAGGTGCTCACAGAGAGTTGGTCCTTACTGTAAATGACGCATTGATGCGCAAAGCGTGAGGAAAAACTGGACAGCTTGAACTAAATGAAGCGCCAATCAGCATGCTGAAAAGATTCGTTTAGCTTTTATTTATTTGAAACGAACAATAAACATTCGTGTCAGTTTGGAAATGTCCTTGGCACCAGAACGCACTTGTTTGCCAAATGAGACAGTGGCCGTCAGCTGAAGTGGGGCTGAATTTGGCTGCTGTGTGATTTGTAATGATGAAGTGATTAAAAGCCTCTCTGCCTCAGTGCCTTTAGGGCTTCACATGATTAGGACCTGTCAGCTGCTCTGCAGAACGGAGTCAGCCATGCGTGTGGCGCAACACGACCCGCTGCTGTTAAAGCATGTCAACATATTAACCTGAATTCCCCAGTCGTTACAAACTCCATTGCCTTCATAAGAAAAAAAAGCGCCTGCGTAATGCATCTAAAATTATAGCATTTATTTTAAGATATCTCCTGTGATGTGAAGAAAAATGGGATGTTTTCTAAGGAGTTTTTTTTTTTTTTTTTTTGACAGTGAATGTCAGTAACTGTCTTTGTGATGTCATGTAGGGAGTGCTACACAGTCAAAGAGCTTTGATATTGTTGTGTTATATTTCTAGTCATAATAATTTATTTCATTTCTATATCAAAAAGCACACTGAAAATAAGCATTTGTACTATTTTGGTAATACAATTTAATTTTGCAATAAATTAAATCAGACATCTGATTTTGGTTGGAATCTGAAAACATTTCTAGTCTAACAGAAATAAAATTTGAGATACAGTGGTCCCTCGCTATAACGCGGTTCACCTTATGTATACAGTGGTCCGTCACTATAACGTGGTTCACCTTTCACAGCCTCGCAGTTTCGCGGATTTTTTAGTCAAATTTAGCATATTTTTTTTTTTTTTTTTTTTTACAGCGCATTGTGTTCTGCATCCTCATCAAGCAAGGCCGGTCGCAGCACCGCAAAAGGAGAGCATGTGCATTGTGTTCTGCATGTCTGTTTATAAGAATCTTCTCGCCCAGAAGAAAAAGAGCACCAACAACTACCCATTACTGTGTTCTTCACTCAGAAAAAGACACCTGCACAGAGGTGTCACTCAGTGGAAAAAGGCACGACAGCGGAGCGGCGCCAGGACGAAGAGGCTCAATCAGAGGAACTGTGAAATACTGGTGAGTCACTATTAATAAATTCTTACATGTCCAACCTCATAGGTTGATCGTTAAAATTAAATTCATTAGTTCTAAAAGCCATCGTAATTATTTATAAGAAAATGTTCTATTTTTATTTCTCAAACAAATGTTTGGGCCTGAAAACAGGTTGGTCTTATTTTTCTACTAAGGTTTGAACTTTGAGTGTTTATACACGAGAGAAAAGTGAGAAAATGTTAATGCCTGTTTGAGAAAAGGGTATAAAGTGTGTAGTGAGGGGTTTTTACAGCCTTAAAACGTCTATAATAATTGTAAAAAATAACGCTGACTACTTTGCGGATTTCGCCTATTGCAGGTTATTTTTAGAACGTAACTCCCGCGATAAACCAGGGACCACTGTACGGAATTTGTTCTCTTTTGTTAAAGAAAACCCCTCAGTCACGAAGATGCAAACTTAGCTTAAAAAAACTTGACTTTTATTTTGGCAGTAGATTTTATATTAGCCTCATATTTGATTTCTGGTGGACTTCTAACAGAAAGAAAATGTCATAATAAATTATTTATTTGTTTGTTTTCTCTTTTTATTAAAGAAAACCCATCTACTCTGAAAGTACAAGCTAGTTTAACCTCTTAAACCCTAGAGTCCCCAAATTTGGGGACTTGCCCTGTTTTGGAACATTTGAACACTCATAACTAACCAATGCTGACACCAACATACACTCATTATACATCAAAATGTAAAGTGAAGTCTCCTCTACAAAAGTATCCACTTCAATCACATATCAACTAACCACAGCTGAAATGCCAAGCAAATAAAGACATAAATCGGAATTCTTTTTTTGGGGGGGTGGGAACCTCATTTACTCCTACCAAGTATTATTTATTTTGAGGGTTTTTTGCATCCACAACATCCCATAGGACCTGTCTTTTAGCTGATCCAAACTTTTGCATTTTTGACCTTGTACAAGCTGAGAAATAAACCATAATGTATGGGTATGTGATTTTGGTGAAATAGGTTCTAAGGCTTAAGGGGTTAAAAACATTTATTTTGGCAATACGTTTTATTTATGTTTTCTGCTACTACTACAACTACTATTTCTACTACTAATAATAACAACAGCAGTAATATATTATTCACGATAGCACAATTATGTGCAAGTAGACAATACCTCAAATTGTCACCATGAACATCTTCCAGTGGGGGTCTTTGTGCCAATATACACTCAATCATTACCAAGAATGACACATTAAAATGAACTGATACAATTTTAAATGACAGATGAAATAAAATAAAAGGCAAGATAAAATAAAATAAATATGATAAAACTGATACAGGAAATACTGTTTGTCCGTCAAGTTGTTTTTGAAGTCAGGTAATTAAAATGTAAATTACTGTGTGCAGAGCAATTTATACTCTTTTAAAGTCTTGCAATTATGAATTGATGTACATAGGTAGACCTTTAAACAACACTGCAACATCATAACAGAGAAGGATTTTTTGCTAAACTGTTGTCAAACTCAGCAGAAACAATCCTGACAGAACCTTGTACTGTGGTTATGAAACTGCAGGTTGTACAAACTTTACTCTTAAATAAGAAGGGACAAGTCCTATAAGACACTTCTCTACAACAATTGCTTTGTGGAGATTTACATTAATATCACAAGTCTGCCATTGAAGCCTACAGTGAATCACTCAAAAGTGACTACAGCCAAGGATCATTGGGTCTGCACTATTTTGTTACTATAGTATTCTATCAATATTTGACCCAGGAGCCATAGAACACATATCAATTTATTGCCAAAAGAAAAGTTGCATGGTTTTCATATGAGCTTTATTTAATAAATTAAAACACGTCAAAAATTTGCATTTGTGTTCTGGCAAAATAGAAATATTTTCGCATTTAATATTAGATTTTCCATTTACAAAGAAGGCATTGTTATCAAAATTCCACAGTGCCTAAATCTTTTGCAAAGAATTGAATTTTTTTTTCTCTAATGTATTAACACGAAAGAAACACAATATTTAAAGGTTGACAGAATTCCAAGTTTTAAAATACTTCCACAAGCAAAATGCTAGAAAACATACATTCAGTTAAAACGCTAAACAACAATTTTGTGACATTTACACTACGATAAGATGTGTGATTTTCAAATGGCCCACAGTCACTGAGGTGATTAAATATAAACTGTAAAATACATTTCAGTACAATAATGTGTTGTAAAAGGTTGATTGATTTCAGCTTGTCATTTTAGAAGTCAAATGTCAAATTATGTTTTCTATGAACTTTTTTGTTGATGTTATGGTGCAGTTAGCGTTTTTTAAGTTGTTTTGTTGTTGTTGTCATTTGTCTTTCAGCTGCTCACAGTTTCTCTGGGTCACCCACAGTGGATCAAGTAAAGATTCACATTGGGATTTGTCACATCTTTAACACTGGATGTCTTCACTGATACACTTCCAGTTATTTGGAAGTGATGAGGTGGAAGAAAATCCAGAGTCACAAAATCATTAAATCTACAGCCAAACAGACCTAAAGAGGTTTGACAAGAGGAGAAACACTGCTTTTGGAAGGGCAAAAGGTTCATCAAAAGCACATTTGATCCTTGTCAAAATATATTGATTTAGTTTCTTTCATGAGACAGTTGATGTCTTCCTCAATTTTTGACTGGCCAGCTGGAGTGGCTGATGAAGGAGACATGAAAAAACTAATCAGACTCAATAAATCTAAGAAATTCAACAAACAAAATAATACCAAATGGGCAATTTCTGCAAATCTCACAGGTAATTTTTCCAAGCAACGACCTAGCTATGTTGCATTCTGTTAGTGCACGTGCAGGAGTGTGAGGAGTGGCCGGGCGGCGTCAGAGGAGCAGACTGGGTCATAGGTTTGATGAATTCCCCCTCAGCCACAATCAGTGCCACTGACTTTCCTTTGGTGTATCCAGGGGTGAATAATTTATGGGAGGATAAAAGCGTTTGTGGTCGAGAGCAAGACAGACAGACAGTGGAGGGAGGCTGACTGACACCCCTCCCTACACACACACACACACACACACCCCACCCCTTCCAAATCCCTATTCAACCCCCTTCTCCCTGCCCCTTCTGAGCGCGCTCCTCACCCTGTGGTGGCCTCGCACCGTAACTCCTCGGACGGTCGCTTGAAGTGCAAATCTGTGTTCCAACTTGTTCCTGGTGCCTGTCAGCATGTTTTCCTCTTGTCAGCGGCGGCTGAGTGTGGGCCCGTGTCGGGCCCGTGTCACCCTTGTAGCGCCGCTGTAACAGGATCATTGACAGGCCGGTGACACTGCCCAACCACATAATGGAAACCTATTGATTTTGCTTTTTTTCTCTCTCCTTCTTCTTCCCGCTGGCAGTCTGTGGTGCTTCAGAATAACTGGCCCTGAACAGGTCATGATCAGCGGTCCTGATTCATGGATAACTGCTGTCAGAGACACCGCGTGGAAAAGAAAGGGCTCCCAAACAAAAGAACCACTTAGCGAACACACACTTACTCAGTGTGCCGCAACTGGACATATGTGGTAACACCCATCCTTACAAAAGATGACAAAGATCAAAACTAATTCATCTTCAGGAGCAAGTGTTTGGAATTTAATGTTGTGCATTCCGGTTTTAATGGGGGGATCCGTGGAGAGGAGCCCCTCATGAGGAGCCGGCATCGGCTTCTACTATTGGAGCCTAGTGGCAGATGGCAAGTGTGAGTCTGACAACAACACATTTCTTTATGTCAGCCTCGTCCCTCTCTTTTTCTCTCTCTCGCCAGTGGAATAATGAAAAGCCCAATTCTGGTCATGGCTAACTCAATCTTATTATAATCTCTCTGTTTTTATTCATTGGGCCCCTTGGGATGCTGTCTGCCAGCAATGTGGCTTTCAACCTCTAGAGAGAACATCTTTTGAAACAGCCAGCAGACCTAATGAAGTCACAGAGTGGCACAATTATTTCCCAAAGAAGGAGCATTAATGTACTTGAAAATTCCCTCTGGAGAAACATGATGACAATTGGTTTGTACAGCTTTGATCACTGCTTTAAATACTGCCAAAGATAAACTGCGGGGTTAGACCCCTCTACCACTGATAAATAGAAAATCCAGAAGTGGCTACTGGATACATCAAATATTCAGTCAGTGGAGAGCTAAAAAAAACAAAAATAGAGCTTAAAGGCTTTGTGTTGAGAATGCTGTGTCACAAGGTTAAAATTACAAGACCCAGAATTTTCATTTTTTATTTTTCAAAAACCACCACAAAAAAGCATTTCACATCATTTTGAGATGTTCTGACTGAAGTAGGTCCAAAGAGTTGTGAAATGTCAAAAATTATAACATTGAGAAAGTTGTGTCAAATTTCACCTCAACCGTAAATGTTACAAACACTCAGACCACAAAATTATTCATTTCATGTCATGAGACATTCTGAATTCATTCCAGCCGTTAAGCGTATAAGCATGAAGCTTATATGAAAGCCTGAAGCTGCAAAATGCACAATTTCTCTAGTCAAAATCAGAATTCTTTAACTTCTTCAGGGGTTGTCTGGGTGTCTTGGTGGCTTTCCTCACTAGTCTCTTGCAGTCATGGTCACAACTTCTGAGAAGTGCCTCCTCCAGACAGATTTACCATGCAGTACCTCACTGTTTGTATTTCTTAATGTCTGATGTAAATAATATATTATATTAAATAAATTATATTTAATTATATATTAAATAAATATTCAGTGACTTTGAAATGTTGGCTGTAAAAGTGATTATTTACTTGGGTTACATTAAACGGCCATTATTTATGCAACCTAAATATTTTAGCTTTTAAAATTCTATTTCATTCATGTCATGTTGCGGTAATTAGTTTTCACTTTGTTTAAACAGCATAATTTTTGAAATGTTTACATTTAGAAGCCTGTGGTTCAGGACATCACGGCTGGGGAACACGTACTGTGTTTGGAAGGACATGAACTAACAGCTGTCCACTGTGACACGCGTGTGTCTGCTTGCTGTCATCCCAAGGACCTACATATAAACATATGTCGCTGTTGCAATGGGCTGCAGCGAGCGTGCAAACACCATGCACATTGACAGACTACTCCAGGTGATCCGGACCATCAGATCATAACACGCAGCGGGCGATCTGAATGTCACGCCACCCACGTGAGCTCTGTTCCACATGATGCGGTGTCTGTCCTGCGGTGCGCCGTCCACAAGACATGCGTGTGGGGCAGGACAAGCATGTGGGGCTGGGTGGACGTGTCCCCAGCAGATGTGGACATGATAAGAGGGTCCTGCTTCTCATTCATGTCATTTCATGACTGTACGTCGGTGACCACAGGTCATCTACAGAGGAACAGATGGATCATACTTGTCTTGTTCGCTTGATAAGAGGGATTCAATAAAATGCAGTGTTTTTATATGGTGTGTGGTTTTATTTATTTATTTTTTTTAATATATCCATGTCCTTATTGATGCCTTCAGGCATTTTACCACACCTTTCACAGGCCAGTGATGGTAGCACAATCATAACGTTTCTGACTGGCAATCAAAGCTTTTGGAAAGTGTAGGTTCGAATCCCGTGGGTGGCATGTATTTTTTATTTTCACAGCAACTGGTTACACTGTGTTCCCATGTGCACAAAACCATCGCAGCATGTATTTTTTATTTATTTTTTTCACTCTTCGCACTGTGTTCCCACATGCACGAACCATCGCAGTGGCATCGTACATGCCTGCCCATCGACTCAATGTTTTTGTGGTTCGCTCATATGAGCTGTTCTGCCGTGAGTTGCCCTGAGTTGTACTTATTCGTACTATGTGTGAAGGGGCCCTCAGATGTGCAATGGCTCAAGGGTTCACATATTTTACTTGCCACTGTAAGAAGACATTGTCCATTCACAATGCAAATAAGTTTATACCACTTTCTATGCAGTTAAGTCTGGTGTTGTAAAAGATACATTAGTAAATGTTTGAATTGTTTAATTGCAGAATATGCAGTATGATTGTCCTGAAAAAAAGAAACCCTCGAAATGTGATATGCACTTTAAAAAATCAATCAATCAATTTCAATCAATTTTTTTTATATAGCGCCAAATCACAACAAACAGTTGCCCCAAGGCGCTTTATATTGTAAGGCAAGGCCATACAATAATTATGTAAAACCCCAACGGTCAAAACGACCCCCTGTGAGCAAGCACTTGGCTACAGTGGGAAGGAAAAACTCCCTTTTAACAGGAAGAAACCTCCAGCAGAACCAGGCTCAGGGAGGGGCAGTCTTCTGCTGCGACTGGTTGGGGCTGAGGGAGAGAACCAGGAAAAAGACATGCTGTGGAGGGGAGCAGAGATCGATCACTAATGATTAAATGCAGAGTGGTGCATATAGAGCAAAAAGAGAAAGAAACAGTGCATCATGGGAACCCCCCAGCAGTCTACGTCTATAGCAGCATAACTAAGGGATGGTTCAGGGTCACCTGATCCAGCCCTAACTATAAGCTTTAGCAAAAAGGAAAGTTTTAAGCCTAATCTTAAAAGTAGAGAGGGTGTCTGTCTCCCTGATCTGAATTGGGAGCTGGTTCCACAGGAGAGGAGCCTGAAAGCTGAAGGCTCTGCCTCCCATTCTACTCTTACAAACCCTAGGAACTACAAGTAAGCCTGCAGTCTGAGAGCGAAGCGCTCTATTGGGGTGATATGGTACTACGAGGTCCCTAAGATAAGATGGGACCTGATTAAATGAAACAAAAGGTTGATACAGTCTCTAGAAGTGTGTGCTTTAATTTTTTTCTAACTAGGCTTAAGGATCACAACATGTATTGAATCAGCACCTGAGTTGGAGCCTATCCCAGTGATCATTGGACAAGAGGAAGGGTACACCCTGGACAAGCCACCATTCTATCACAGGATCACGTATAGACAAACAAACATATTCACACTCTCACTCACACCTATGAACAATTAAGATTCACCAGGGCCTTCATGTACAAAGACTTGTGTGGATTTCCTACTGAAACAGGCGTACAATAAAACCCAGAAACTGGCATCAGCACAAAAATATCCAGCTGTATCAAATTGTGCATACACATGGATCCAAGCACGTTCTGATTGCATATCTCACTGAACATGGAATTGAAATGTACCAAGCTCCTCCCTTTCCACACCCCTAAAATGCATATAAATATGCCCTGCACTCAAAAAAAAAAAAAAAAAAAAACTCATTGGATGAAGTCAAAAAAAGATGATGTGGAGACATGCAGGGATAGATTATTTGGTACCCCGTCACATGGAATAAACATGAAATGGGGAAAATGTTAGCGGGAGTATGCATGTGTGAGGCCGTAAACACTGTGAGCTCAGAGCAGTGCATACACACTGAAGTTAAATAAACTGACAGTGTGTGACATTGAAACTTTACACCCACGTTTATTTACAAATATTGAACACAGGGAGACAATAGGGGACTTGTTAAGAATCTGCAGCTCGAGTTTCACCATCAAGAAAAAGAAAAGACATGAATGTTAATAACAAAAAAACATTTGAATGCACACATGCCCAAAAGTGCCCACATTGGTTTTCATTCGGAATGTTTACACAAATAAACTATTTACCTCCCAAGCAGCCACCCATCGTACTCCATGCCATCTTCTAGCCTGTTCCCAACCAGTGTTGCCACAGTTACTTTGAAAAAGTAATCCAATTACTGATTACTCCTTGCAAAAGTAACTGAGTTACTTTCCTGTTTACTCAGTTTTAAAAGGAACTAAGTTAGGTTACTAATTGCTCTAGTCTATTAATTACTTTCAGCAGCTACTGACAACAACCTCCCCGCCACCTCAACATGAAAATGATAACCAGTTTTGCCAATACTTATGTAAAGTTAACAATGTATGTCCTGACATTTTAAATTGAACTTAAATACTATTTCATGAAAAAAGTTATTGTAAAACAAGAAATAAAGTCTTTCTTGACTTCAGTGAACATAAATACTTGCTTTATAAAAAAAACAAAAGGACAGTATTTCTTGACCTCATATTTAACTGAGGACAGCACTATAATGGTAAAACTTAAAATTCAAAATTTACATTGCTTATAAATGTAACAATTTTATCAAAGCATTTTAGTTGTTGAAATTATTATTATTATTATTATTATTATTATTATTATTATTATTATTATTATTATTAAGTAGTAGTAGTAGTAGTAGTAGTATGAAAAAATGTCTTCAAAAGAGGACCTTTACTCTAGGGGTACTGTGGGGAGTTGCATCCATCTCTCCACACCCCCATTCTGTCTGGATTCACCCCTGGTTTTCCGTCCGAGCAGGAAAAATGGATAGCGTGTATTTATGCAGAAAGCACAACCAGATTAGGAGGTAAGAAAGTGTTATCTATGTTGTGTTGTCCTCAGAAAGAGACACTAAGTGCACAGAGTTTTAAAGAAAAAAAAAAGCACAACGGTAGACAGACAAAGGAACATGACACTAGATACAGTCACATAGTTATTCACGTCGGTGTCAATGGTGTCAGGATGAAGCACTCCAAGGTCACAAAAATGAACATAGAGAGGACTTGTGACCTTGCCAGAAAGATGTGTCGGCATCAATTAATAGTCTCTGGTCCCCTCCTCTCCCAGGGTAATGATCAGGCATTTAGCAGGCTGACATCGTTAAACAGGTGGCTGGCACAATTTTGTAGATGGCAAGCCTTTAGTTTTATTGATAACTGATAGAGGTCTAGAACGGAAATGGTGGTGTTCAAAATTAGAAGTATTCCACCTAACATGGCGTAATGCTATGTTAGACTATAAGCATGCACTACTGGCTACAAAGCGGGCCTATTACTCTGATTGGATCAACAAAAACAAGCATAACTCAAAGTTCTTGTTCGACATGGTGGCAACACTTATTCATGGACAACCACCTGTAAGTCGCCCTCCTTTTACAGCACAAGATTTCTTGGATTATTTTGAGAAGAAAATAGACAACATTAGGTTAAACACATGCCTTAACCCAGCCACTACACCCTGCTACTGAGGTGGATGCCATCACTGAGGTATTACCTAGATTTACAGAATTTGATAGTGTCTCACTAGGCATGCTGACAAAACTCCTAATGTGTACAAAAAGCACAACCTGCTTAATTGATCACATACCAACAAAACTGTTGAAGGACCTGTGGCCCACTCTTGGGCCGACTATGCTGGAAATTATTAATCTCTCATTAACCTCTGGATCTGTTCCTAAATGTTTTAAACCACTCCTTAACAAATCTAATCTTGACCCTAGTATATTAAAAATATAGGTCATCAAATCTGTCATTTTGCTCTAAAATTCTAGAAAAGGTGGCTTCACGGCAGCTCGTGGACCACCTTCCTAAGAATAATCTTTTTGAGCCACTGCAATCTGCTTTTAGAAAATGTCACTCCACAGGGACGGCTCTCACTAAAGTGATGAATGATGTTCTGCTTGCAATGGGTTCCGACAACACAACAGTTTTGGTCCTGTTAGATCTTAGTGCTGCGTTTGATACCATGGATCATCATATTCCAGTCGATGGGCTAGAGAATCATTTTGGGATTACTGGGAATGTCCTTGCATGGTTGACATCATACCTGACCAGTCATTTTCACTGTGTTTTGTACAACCCCAATTCCACTGAAGTTGGGACATTGTGTAAAACATAAATAAAAACAGAATAAAATGATTTGCAAATCCTCTTCAACCTATATTCAATTGAATACACCACAAAGACAAGATATTTAATGTTCAAACTGATAAACTTTGTTGTTTTTGTGCAAATATTTGCTCATTTTGAAATGGATGCCTGCAACATGTTTCAAAAAAGTTAGGACTGGGCAACAAAAGACTGGGAAAGTTGATGAATGCTCATAGAAAACCTAATTGGAAACAGGTGAGTGTCATAATTAGGTATAAAAGGAGCATCCCCAAAAGGCTCAGCCATTCACAAGCAAAGATGGGGTGAGGATCATCACTTTGTGAATAACTGCATGAAAAAATAGTCCAACAGTTTAAGACCAATGTTTCTCAATGTTCAGTTGCAAGGAAATTATGGATTCCATCATCTATAGTCCATAATACGGTATAAAAAGAAGATTCAGAGAATCTGGAGAACTTTCTACATGTAAGCAGCAAGGCCGAAAACCAACACTGAATGCCCATGACCTTCAATACCTCAGGCAGCACTGCATTAAAAACCGACATCATTGTTTAAAGGATTTTCCCACGTGGGCTCAGGAAGTGCAAGTTAAAACTCTACCATGCAAAGTGAAAGTCATACATCAACAACATCCAGAAATGCTTCTGCCTTCTCTGAGCCTGAGCTCATTTGAAATGGACTGTTGTAAAGTGGAACAGTGTGCTGTGGTCTGATGAGTCCACATGAGTCCACAAAATTGTTTTTGGAAATCATGGAAATTGTGTCCTCCAGACAATCAATCAATCAATCAATCAATTTTTTTATATAGCGCCAAATCACAACAACCAGTTGCCCCAAGGCGCTTTATATTGTAAGGCAAGGCCATACAATAATTATGTAAAACCCCAACGGTCAAAACGACCCCCTGTGAGCAAGCACTTGGCTACAGTGGGAAGGAAAAACTCCCTTTTAACAGGAAGAAACCTCCAGCAGAACCAGGCTCAGGGAGGGGCAGTCTTCTGCTGGGACTGGTTGGGGCTGAGGGAGAGAACCAGGAAAAAGACATGCTGTGGAGGGGAGCAGAGATCGATCACTAATGATTAAATGCAGAGTGGTGCATACAGAGCAAAAAGAGAAAGAAACAGTGCATCATGGGAACCCCCCAGCAGTCTACGTCTATAGCAGCATAACTAAGGGATGGTTCAGGGTCACCTGATCCAGCCCTAACTATAAGCTTTAGCAAAAAGGAAAGTTTTAAGCCTAATCTTAAAAGTAGAGAGGGTGTCTGTCTCCCTGATCTGAATTGGGAGCTGGTTCCACAGGAGAGGAGCCTGAAAGCTGAAGGCTCTGCCTCCCATTCTACTCTTACAAACCCTAGGAACTACAAGTAAGCCTGCAGTCTGAGAGCACCATGTTTCTAAGATTTGTGGGGCCAAGTACAATAACTTCAGTTTTATCTGAGTTTAAAAGCAGGAAATTAGAGGTCATCCATGTCTTTATGTCTGTAAGACAATCCTGCAGTTTAGCTAATTGGTGTGTGTCCTCTGGCTTCATGGATAGATAAAGCTGGGTATCATCTGCGTAACAATGAAAATTTAAGCAATACCGTCTAATAATACTGCCTAAGGGAAGCATGTATAAAGTGAATAAAATTGGTCCTAGCACAGAACCTCGTGGAACTCCATAATTAACTTTAGTCTGTGAAGAAGATTCCCCATTTACATGAACAAATTGTAATCTATTAGACAAATATGATTCAAACCACCGCAGTGCAGTGCCTTTAATACCTATGGCATGCTCTAATCTCTGTAATAAAATTTTATGGTCAACAGTATCAAAAGCAGCACTGAGGTCTAACAGAACAAGCACAGAGATGAGTCCACTGTCCGAGGCCATAAGAAGATCATTTGTAACCTTCACTAATGCTGTTTCTGTACTATGATGAATTCTAAAACCTGACTGAAACTCTTCAAATAGACCATTCCTCTGCAGATGATCAGTTAGCTGTTTTACAACTACCCTTTCAAGAATTTTTGAGAGAAAAGGAAGGTTGGAGATTGGCCTATAATTAGCTAAGATAGCTGGGTCAAGTGATGGCTTTTTAAGTAATGGTTTAATTACTGCCACCTTAAAAGCCTGTGGTACATAGCCAACTAACAAAGATAGATTGATCATATTTAAGATCGAAGCATTAAATAATGGTAGGGCTTCCTTGAGCAGCCTGGTAGGAATGGGGTCTAATAAACATGTTGATGGTTTGGATGAAGTAACTAATGAAAATAACTCAGACAGAACAATCGGAGAGAAAGAGTCTAACCAAATACAGGCATCACTGAAAGCAGCCAAAGATAACGATACGTCTTTGGGATGGTTATGAGTAATTTTTTCTCTAATAGTTAAAATTTTGTTAGCAAAGAAAGTCATGAAGTCATTACTAGTTAAAGTTAATGGAATACTCAGCTCAATAGAGCTCTGACTCTTTGTCAGCCTGGCTACAGTGCTGAAAAGAAACCTGGGGTTGTTCTTATTCTCTTCAATTAGTGATGAGTAGAAAGATGTCCTAGCTTTACGGAGGGCTTTTTTATAGAGCAACAGACTCTTTTTCCAGGCTAAGTGAAGATCTTCTAAATTAGTGAGACGCCATTTCCTCTCCAACTTACGGGTTATCTGCTTTAAGCTACGAGTTTGTGAGTTATACCACGGAGTCAGGCACTTCTGATTTAAAGCTCTCTTTTTTAGAGGAGCTACAGCATCCAAAGTTGTCTTCAATGAGGATGTAAAACTATTGACGAGATACTCTATCTCACTTACAGAGTTTAGGTAGCTACTCTGCACTGTGTTGGTATATGGCATTAGAGAACATAAAGAAGGAATCATATCCTTAAACCTAGTTACAGCGCTTTCTGAAAGACTTCTAGTGTAATGAAACTTATTCCCCACTGCTGGGTAGTCCATCAGAGTAAATGTAAATGTTATTAAGAAATGATCAGACAGAAGGGAGTTTTCAGGGAATACTGTTAAGTCTTCTATTTCCATACCATAAGTCAGAACAAGATCTAAGATATGATTAAAGTGGTGGGTGGACTCATTTACTTTTTGAGCAAAGCCAATAGAGTCTAATAATAGATTAAATGCAGTGTTGAGGCTGTCATTCTCAGCATCTGTGTGGATGTTAAAATCGCCCACTATAATTATCTTATCTGAGCTATTATCTTATCTGACAAAAGGTCTGAAAATTCACAGAGAAACTCACAGTAACGACCAGGTGGACGATAGATAATAACAAATAAAACTGTTTTTTGGGACTTCCAATTTGGATGGACAAGACTAAGAGTCAAGCTTTCAAATGAATTAAAGCTCTGTCTGGGTTTTTGATTAATTAATAAACTGGAATGGAAGATTGCTGCTAATCCTCCGCCCCGGCCCGTGCTACGAGCATTCTGACAGTTAGTGTGACTCGGGGGTGTTGACTCATTTAAACTAACATATTCATCCTGCTGTAACCAGGTTTCTGTAAGGCAGAATAAATCAATATGTTGATCAATTATTATATCATTTACCAACAGGGACTTAGAAGAGAGAGACCTAATGTTTAATAGACCACATTTAACTGTTTTAGTCTGTGGTTCAGTTGAAGGTGCTATATTATTTTTTCTTTTTGAATTTTTATGCTTAAATAGATTTTTGCTGGTTATTGGTAGTCTGGGAGCAGGCACTGTCTCTACGGGGATGGGGTAATGAGGGGATGGCAGGGGGAGAGAAGCTGCAGAGAGGTGTGTAAGACTACAACTCTGCTTCCTGGTCCCAACCCTGGATAGTCACGGTTTGGAGGATTTAAGAAAATTGGCCAGATTTCTAGAAATGAGAGCTGCTCCATCCAAAGTGGGATGGATGCCGTCTCTCCTAACAAGACCAGGTTTTCCCCAGAAGCTTTGCCAATTATCTATGAAGCCCACCTCATTTTTTGGACACCACTCAGACAGCCAGCAATTCAAGGAGAACATGCGGCTAAACATGTCACTCCCGGTCTGATTGGGGAGGGGCCCAGAGAAAACTACAGAGTCCGACATTGTTTTTGCAAAGTTACACACCAATTTAATGTTAATTTTAGTGACCTCCGATTGGCGTAACCGGGTGTCATTACTGCCGACGTGAATTACAATCTTACCAAATTTACGCTTAGCCTTAGCCAGCAGTTTCAAATTTCCTTCAATGTCGCCTGCTCTGGCCCCCGGAAGACAATTGACTATGGTTGCTGGTGTCGCTAACTTCACATTTCGCAAAACAGAGTCGCCAATAACCAGAGTTTGATCCTCGGCGGGTGTGTCGTCGAGTGGGGAAAAACGGTTAGAGATGTGAACGGGTTGGTGGTGTACATGGGGCTTCTGTTTAGGGCTACGCTTCCTCCTCACAGTCACCCAGTCAGCCTGCTTTCCCGGCTGCTCGGGATCTGCCAGGGGGTAACTAACGGCGGCTAAGCTACCTTGGTCCGCACCGACTACAGGGGCCTGGCTAGCTGTAGAATTTTCCACGGTGCGGAGCCGAGTCTCCAATTCACCCAGCCTGGCCTCCAAAGCTACGAATAAGCTACACTTATTACAAGTACCGTTACTGCTAAAGGAGGCCGAGGAATAACTAAACATTTCACACCCAAAGCAGAAAAGTGCGGGAGAGACAGGAGAAGCCGCCATGCTAAATCGGCTAAGAGCTAGTAGCTACGCTAAGCTAGCGGATTCCTAAAAACACGCAAAGTGAATAATGTGTAAATAATTTAGAGGTGATTCAGCAGAAGGAGTGCTTTAGTTAAGGCACGTAAAGATTACACTGGGAAACAAATCGTAATCTAGATAACTAGATCAATCTAACTGCGCAGATTAAACAGCTAACAGATACAGAAAAACACCGCTGTGCTCCGGAACAGGGAGTGATACAATACCGCAGTGAGAGCCAACCACCAGTAGAGGCAAGCAAGGAGTGAAAAGAGGAAAAAGACCATCCAGATTGTTATCAGCGCAAAGTTCAAAAGCCAACATCTGTGATGGTATGGGGGTATGTTAGTGCCCATGGCATTGGCAACTTAAACATCTGTGATGGCACCATCAATGCTGAAAGGTACATCCAGGTTTTGGAGCAACACATGCTGCCATCCAAGCAACGTCTTTTTCAGGGACGTCCCTGCTTATTTCAGCAAGACAATGCCAAGACACATTCTGCACGTGTTACAACATTGTGGCTTCGTAATAAAAGAGTGTGGGTACTAGACTGGCCTGCCTGCAGTCCAGACCTGTCGCCCACTGAAAATGTGTGGCACATTATGAAGCGCAAACTACAAGACCCCAGACTGTTGAACAACTGAAGTACATCAAACAAGAATGGGAAAGAATTCCACCTACAAAGCTTCAGCAATTAGTGTCCTCAGTTCCCAAACGCTTATTGAGTGTTGTTAGAAGGAAAGGTGATGTAACACAGTGGTAAACATACCACTGTCCCATCTTTTTTGAAATGTGTTGCAGGCATCCATTTCAAAATGAGCAAATATTTGCACAAAAACAATAAATTTTCACAACGTTCCAACTTCATTGGAATTGGGGTTGTACAATAACACTACCTCGAACCTTAGTGACATGAAATTTGGGGTTCCACAGGGGTCCGTCTTAGGCTCCCTGCTTTTCTCCTTTTATATATCACCCCTTGGGCACATATTGCCGTGTTTTGGGATTACCTTTCATTGCTATGCTGACGATACTCACTTATACATACCGATAATTGCTGCTAATACATACATACACATAAAATCCTTAGAAGATTGACTTACATCAGTGAAAAGCTGCATTTCTAGCAATTTCATACTTTTAAACACTGATAAGACAAATGATGGTTCTTGGTCCAGCGAGACATCGGCATCAATTTGACCAGCTAATGCTTAGCCTGGGCTCGTGTGTCATACATCACACCAACAAAGTGAGGAACCTTGGGGTAGTTTTTGATCCTATGTTGTCCTTTGACCTCCACATTAAACATATTATGAGGACTGCTTTATTCCACCTGTGAAATGTAGCGAAGATTTGTCCTATCCTGTCTATGGCTGATGCTGAGACCCTGATTCATGTGTTTGTCTGTTCTAGATTGGATTACTGCAGTGTTCTGTTTTCTGGTTTAACGCAGTCCAGCTTTTGGGGTCTCCAATTGGTCCAAAATGCTGCTGCCAGACTTTTGACAGGAAGCAGAAAGTTTGGCCCCATTACACACATTTTGGCATATCTTCACTGGCTTTCAGTTCCAGTGAGATCAGATTTTAAGGTTCTGCTACAAACTTTTAAAATTGTTCATGGACCAGCACCTCCCTACTTAGCTGACTGAATTAAACCGTATGTACTGGCTCAGCAATGTCAGGGTGCAGGACTACTTTGTATCCCTAGGGTGAATAAAAAGTCTGCGGGTCACAGAGCTTTCTCTTATTGTGCCCCTGTTCTGTGGAATGATCTCCCTGCATCAATAAAACAGTCAGATTCTGTAGAGACTTTCAAGTCCAGACTTAAGGCTGATTTTCTCTTTCGTAGGGCCAGCATACTGGCATAGTATGCTACTATGCTTTTTAAATGCCCTTTTAAATTCATTTCTTAGGCTACAGAGTGTGCCGTGGCCTCAGCTTTATCTTAAGTCTGTGTCTTTTAGAGAAGCTTAGGGCTAGTGGCCGGCGATCACCTTAGTATTTCTTCTGTTTTCCTGTTGCTTAATGCTGACAAATTACACTGTATTTGTTGTCTTTTCGATGCCTGATTCCGTTTTTTCTGTGTTTTGAGGTGTGGCTCCATCCAGGGATGGGAGGGGTGTCTACTTCTGCAACCCTTCCATCCCACTGGTAAGGTTAGACCTTACTTGTGTGAAGCGCTGTAATTTGATGCTATATAAATGAAAATAAAATTGAAAATTTAAAAAATAAACATGTCTTCGTAATGCTCAGTGCAGGTGTGTTGCCAGTTTGGCATGGTGGCTTCATGGTTAGCACTGGTGCCTCACAACAAGAAGGTCATGTCAATTTAACAAGGATTAATAAATGGAATCCTCGGCCTCCAAGGTAAAGGTCAAACAAGGTTGACGTCCATTGGATTCTATGACATACCCTATTAAATCAACCAATAATTTGCACCACTTTTTACCAAAATTTGAGTGACTTTAACATTTGACCCCTGTACAAAGTAAAATTGACTTTTGTCACCATTCTTTCTGATTTTACCCCATAACTCCATTCAGTCAAGGATAGTTCAAACTATGCCTTTTTGGAATTTTTATGTTTAGACAAATAATGTGGTATTGTTTATAATATGATTGGAGCATCTCTAAAGGCCCTTTCACACATAGTGCGAAGTTTGGATGACGTTTGGACAAATATGGCGAAACAGCGCCAAACACTTCGAATTTTCGCACCACAAAACATCGCGCCAACGGGCAGGCGTGCTCGACGCCGGCACAATGGTTTGTGCACGTAATGATGTCTGTCGAGCGGGAACAGCAGCTCATGCTGCTGCAGCTGCTTGTATTGTGAGCTACACCACATCACGGTGCTGATTTGGAGGAAAATTAAATAAAAAACAGTTGTATAATTTGTGAATATCACTGGGTTGATATAAATAATACATAAAGGGGGACACAATACAGAACCCCGCAGTTAAAGAACCCTGGTTAAGAAAACAACACACCACTCACAAGATTTGAACCCACACCACCTGATTACCAGATAGCAACTCTACCACTGCACCACAATCAGACAGAAAACCTTCAAGTCCAAGGTAATTCACTGAACACACAAGCTGACCACAAAATACTACAAAAAAACCCATCGACCATAAATAATTACAATACATGTCACCTCACACAAGAAGAGACAGACAAACAATGGACCCACATGGACAGACAAGTAATCAGGACAGACATGTGAATAACTAAACCAAACAGAAGGGGGCAGCAAATCTCAGACATTCACAGCAGACTGAAAATCAAGAATAACAATGACAACCTGAGACTAAACACATAAAGAAATAAGAGGAAAGACTGAACATCTAGAGGAGAATAAAGATAACTAACCAGAAACAACCCAACACAGACTGAACCAAAAACCACATGAAAATAAAAGATAATCAAAGATGACAAATGGGTGACACACCCACACACCCATATTCATTCATGCAGACCAGAGACGCACATGAGAACAAGATGCCGGGGAGACACGCCCATCCAAGACACACCAGAGGGATGGACTCGCACAGACACCTACACAATCGGGACGCACAAAACAAAGGCATACATGGGACTCCAGACAGAAACATGCAGGATGGCAAGCATACGATCACACATACGCACACACATGACTACAACAGACATAGACAATACAGCTGATGCGGACATGGTCATAACAGCTGAAGCAGACATGACAGCTTACAAAGACAACAGATAAGCAGAGGCAATGAACATGCCACACCCACACTCTAGCAGAGGGGAAGAGAGGTGCATGCACACACATAAACACCTGCAGACACGTGACAATTGACGTGGACAGACATGACAGCTGATGAAGACAAAGACAAGCCGGGAAAGGAGACACATACAGCAACCACACACAAAGGACTCATACATGCAACAGGAAGGCAGATGCTCAGAGGACAGACAAGACACTAAAACTAATAAAACCCCATAAACAGATGGCGACACAACAGTGACATCCCGGTCAGACGTGCTGTGCTGCGCTTGAGCCACTTAAACACACTGACACGCTGTGGCACAGCAGAGTGGCGCAGCACAACTACACATGGTGTTACAGCTATGATGACCATAATATTACAGATACATTATATAACCCATGAGAGGTACTGACAGTTTATCTATGACAATATGATTATTATGGATGCAATGCCCCCTCCAGTTGTGGGTACTGCTCTGTAGCTCTGAGACTCATAGACTCACAGTGACACATGATGTTTTCGGTATGATTGCGCAGTGTTCATATCTACTTCACAAAATTAATGCATGCCACAGACTTTGTGCATTACCATATTTCCAAATGGGTACATGCCGGCAGGATTAGACATGCCTGACCATGGCGGAAGTCTCTCAAGCGTGATCAGACTGTTTCAAATGCTGTTTTGATGCCGTGAGAATATTTAGAACACAGAATGCAGTTAGAGTCCGCCTCGACTGCCGTTCAATATTTTTCCACTTCGAACGCACCTCGAAAGTAGAGAGCATTTGCACTACATTTGGGCTGGCCGCACGACTGTTTGGAGTGCATTCAGACTGCTGGTGGAGGTTTTTGAGGAACCTCGACTTTGTCCGAATGGAGGTCAAATTTTCATTTGGAGGCCGTTTGGGCTCATTCGGCCTCTAGTGTGAAAGAAAGGGTCAAATAGTAACAATTTCGGTATGTGCAAGTAAGTGTACACTCAAAATGACACATTCAGTACTGATTGTTTACACAATAGTACAATACTACACACTTCTGTAATGCTGCACTTTATTGTAATGTATGTACATCAGGAGTATATACACTCTACAGCATATAGAATATATTGTAATTGCTTCAAATCGGGGGGTATTTCAGTCGGTCCTGCCTTGGAAAGGTCCCTCATCAGTGCAGAGCATGCGTAGAACATAATGAAGTGGACAATAAGGCCAGATTACCCAACCAGGTCTTGAGATACAGATACGAGACCCAGTAGACTAGGTTGAAGAGACCAAACGCAGTAGGGAAGAAGATACGCCTTTTGCGTTAGCTCCCTTTTCGTCACAACAGTATGGTAGCGCGAATGCAATACAGCCCCTGCTGCGCCGATTCGCCAGCCAATGAAGATGAATGAATGAATGAATGATGAATGTTGATTAATACTACAGATTTTCTTGATTGCTTATTCCTGCTTCGAATGAAACTGGGATGTATGTTGTCATCATCATTGCCTCAAAAGCACAACTGAAGTGATCCCTTGCAAATGGATACATACTTTCTCACTGAGTTCATCATTTTCCGCAAAACATTTCACACAGACATCAGTCAAGCAGCCCAGAATTCATTGGTTTCACTATGGCAAACATGAGCAATCAATCAATCAATCAATCAATCAACTTTTTTCTTATATAGCGCCAAATCACAACAAACAGTTGCCCCAAGGCGCTCCATATTGTAAGGCAAGGCCATACAATAATTATGAAAAACCCCAACGGTCAAAACGACCCCCTATGAGCAAGCACTTGGCCACAGTGGGAAGGAAAAACTCCCTTTTAACAGGAAGAAACCTCCAGCAGAACCAGGCTCAGGGAGGGGCAGTCTTCTGCTGAGACTGGTTGGGGCTGAGGGAAAGAACCAGGAAAAAGACATGCCGTGAAGGGGGGCAGAGATCGATCACTAATGATTAAATGCAGAGTGATGCATACGGAGCAAAAAGAGAAAGAAACAGTGCATCATGGGAACCCCCCCACAGTCTACGTCTAAAGCAGCATAACCAAGGGATGGTCTAGGGTCACCCGATCCAGCCCTAACTATAAGCCTTAGCGAAAAGGAAAGTTTTAAGCCTAATCTTAAAAGTAGAGAGGGTATCTGTCTCCCTGATCTGAATTGGGAGCTGGTTCCACAGGAGAGGAGCCTGAAAGCTGAAGGCTCTGCCTCCCATTCTACTCTTACAAACCCTAGGAACTACAAGTAAGCCCGCAGTCTGAGAGCGAAGCGCTCTAATGGGGTAATATGGTACTACGAGGTCCCTAAGATAAGATGGGACCTGATTATTCAAAACCTTATAAGTAAGAAGAAGAATTTTAAATTCTATTCTAGAATTAACAGGAAGCCAATGAAGAGAGGCCAACACGGGTGAGATATGCTCTCTCCTGCTAGTCCCCGTCAGTACTCTAGCTGCAGCATTCTGAACCAACTGAAGGCTTTTTAGGGAACTTTTAGGACAACCTGATAATAATGAATTACAATAGTCCAGCCTAGAGGAAATAAGTGCATGAATTAGTTTTTAGGCATCACTCTGAGACAAGACCTTTCTGATTTTAGAGATATTGCATAAATGCAAAAAGGCAGTCCTACATATTTGTTTAATATGTGCTTTGAATGACATATCCTGATCAAAAATGACTCCAAGATTTCTCACAGTATTACTAGAGATCAGGGAAATGCCATCCAGAGTAACGATCTGGTTAGACACCATGCTTCTAAGATTTGTGGGGCCAAGTACAATAACTTCAGTTTTATCTGAGTTTAAAAGCAGGAAATTAGAGGTCATCCATGTCTTTATGTCTGTAAGACAATCCTGCAGTTTAGCTAATTGGTGTGTATCCTCTGGCTTCATGGATAGATAAAGCTGGGTATCATCTGCGTAACAATGAAAATTTAAGCAATACCGTCTAATAATACTGCCTAAGGGAAGCATGTATAAAGTGAATAAAATTGGTCCTAGCACAGAACCTTGTGGAACTCCATAATTAACTTTAGTCTGTGAAGAAGATTCCCCATTTACATGAACAAACTGTAATCTATTAGACAAATATGATTCAAACCACCGCAGCACAGTGCCTTTAATACCTATGACATGCTCTAATCTCTGTAATAAAATTTTATGGTCAACAGTATCAAAAGCAGCACTGAGGTCCAACAGAACAAGCACAGAGATAAGTCCACTGTCCGAAGCCATAAGAAGATCATTTGTAACCTTCACTAATGCTGTTTCTGTACTATGATGAATTTTAAAACCTGACTGAAACTCTTCAAATAGACCATTCCTCTGCAGGTGATCAGTTAGCTGTTTTACAACTACCCTCTCAAGAATCTTTGAGAGAAAAGGAAGGTTGGAGATTGGCCTATAATTAGCTAAGATAGCTGGGTCAAGTGATGGCTTTTTAAGTAATGGTTTAATTACTGCCACCTTAAAGGCCTGTGGTACATAACCAACTAACAAAGATAGATTGATCATATTTAAGATTGAAGCATTAAATAATGGTAGGAATTCCTTGAGCAGCCTGGCAGGAATGGGGTCCAATAAACATGCCAATGGTTTGGACGAAGCAACCAATGAAAATAACTCAGACAGAACAACCGGAGAGAAAGAGTCTAACCAAATACCGGCATCACTGAAAGCAGCCAAAGATAACGATACATCTTTGGGATGGTTATGAGTAATTTTTTCTCTAATAGTCAAAATTTTGTTAGCAAAGAAAGTCATGAAGTCATTACTAGTTAAAGTTAATGGAATACTCAGCTCAATAGAGCTCTGACTCTTTGTCAGCCTAGCTACAGTGCTGAAAAGAAACCTGAGGTTATTCTTATTTTCTTCAATTAGTGATGAGTAGAAAGATGTCCTAGCTTTACGGAGGGCTTTTTTATAGAGCAACAAACTCTTTTTCCAGGCTAAGTGAAGATCTTCTAAGTTAGTGAGATGCCATTTCCTCTCCAACTTACGGGTTATCTGCTTTAAGCTACGAGTTTGTGAGTTATACCACGGAGTCAGACACTTCTGATTTAAAGCTCTCTTTTTCAGAGGAGCTACAGCATCCAAAGTTGTCTTCAAAGAGGATGTAAAACTATTGACGAGATACTCTAACTCCCTTACAGAGTTTAGGTAGCTACTCTGCTCTGTGTTGGTATATGACATTAGAGAACATAACGAAGGAATCATATCCTTAAACCTAGTTACAGCGCTTTCTGAAAGACTTCTAGTGTAATGAAACTTATTCCCCACTGCAGGGTAGTCCATCAGGGTAAATGTAAATGTTATTAAAAAATGATCAGACAGAAGGGAGTTTTCAGGGAATACTGTTAAATCTTCTATTTCCATACCATAAGTCAGAACAAGATCTAAGATATGATTAAAGTGGTGGGTGGACTCATTTACTTTTTGAGCAAAGCCGATAGAGTCTAATAATAGATTAAATGCAGTGTTGAGGCTGTCATTCTCAGCATCTGTGTGGATATTAAAATCGCCCACTATAATTATCTTATCTGAGCTAAGCACTAAGTCAGACAAAAGGTCTGAAAATTCACAGAGAAACTCACAGTAACGACCAGGTGGACGATAGATAATAACAAATAAAACTGGTTTTTGGGACTTCCAATTTGGATGGACAAGACTAAGAGACAAGCTTTCAAATGAATTAAAGCTCTGTCTAGGTTTTTGATTAATTAATAAGCTGGAATGGAAGATTGCTGCTAATCCTCCGCCACGGCCCGTGCTACGAGCATTCTGACAGTTAGTGTGACTCGGGGGTGTTGACTCATTTAAACTAACATATTCATCCTGCTGTAACCAGGTTTCTGTTAGGCAGAATAAATCAATACGTTGATCAATTATTATATCATTTACCAACAGGGACTTAGAAGAGAGAGACCTAATGTTTAATAGACCACATTTAACTGTTTTAGTCTGTGGTGCAATTGAAGGTGCTATATTATTTTTTCTTTTTGAATTTTTATGCTTAAATAGATTTTTGCTGGTTATTGGTGGTCTGGGAGCAGGCACCATCTCTACGGGGATGGGGTAATGAGGGGATGGCAGGGGGAGAGAAGCTGCAGAGAGGTGTATAAGACCACAGCTCTGCCTCCTGGTCCCAACGCTGGACAGTCACAGTTTGGAGGATCCAAGAAAATTGGCCAGATTTCTAGAAATGAGAACTGCTCCATCTAAAGTGGGATGGATGCCGTCTCTCCTAACAAGACCAGGTTTTCCCCAGAAGCTTTGCCAATTATCAATGAAGCCCACCTCATTTTTTGGACACCACTCAGACAGCCAGCAATTCAAGGAGAACATGCGGCTAAACATGTCACTCCCGGTCCGATTGGGGAGGGGCCCAGAGAAAACAACAGAGTCCGACATTGTTTTTGCAAAATTACACACCGATTTAATGTTAATTTTAGTGACCTCCGATTGGCGTAACCGAGTGTCATTACTGCCGACGTGAATTACAATCTTACCAAATTTATGCTTAGCCTTAGCCAGCAGTTTCAAATGTCCTTCGATGTCGCCTGCTCTGGCCCCCGGAAGACAATTGACAATGGTTGCTGGTGTCGCTAACTTCACATTTCTCAAAACAGAGTCGCCAATAACCAGAGTTTGATCCTCGGCGAGTGTATCGTCGAGTGGGGAAAAACGGTTAGAGATGTGAACGGGTTGACGGTGTACACGGGGCTTCTGTTTAGGGCTACGCTTCCTCCTCACAGTCACCCAGTCAGCCTGCTTTCCCGACTGCCCGGGATCTGCCAGGGGGGAACTAACGGCGGCTAAGCTACCTTGGTCCGCACCGACTACAGGGGCCAGGCTAGCTGTAGAATTTTCCACGGTACGGAGCCGAGTCTCCAATTCGCCCAGCCTGGCCTCCAAAGCTACGAATAAGCTGCACTTATTACAAGTACCGTTACTGCTAAAGGAGGCCGAGGAATAACTAAACAAAATGTGAATGATATTAAAAAATGATCAGACAGAAGGGAGTTTTCAGGGAATACTGTTAAGTCTTCTATTTCCATACCATAAGTCAGAGCAATATCTAAAATATGATTAAGCAATCTGCTCACAGCTGTTAGAAATGACCTGCATTAGGTTGGAATCACTAGTACACCTATGTGACACCCCTAACCACAATCATTCAATCTCCAATCCACCTGTATCAAACCATAGATGTGCCATATTTGCAAGCATGTATCAAGATCAAGTAAGAGGCCACAGGCATGCGAGGCTAACAGGTAGAAGAGCCTGCAGAGGAAGGGGTGGGGGGGTAGGAAGAGTACACATTTCAGATGAAGTCCTGGCAACTATAGTTGACCATGTCATGAACCATGGCTTGTCATTCAGAGAGGCTGGACCAGGAGTCCAACCAGGTTAGAGTAGGAATGTTGTGTTGCCTCCACTATCACAACTTTTCAGAGAGAGAACAGGTACGTAAGTTAGCGTTGCTGTACTGTGAACCAACACATATTGCTCTGTCAAAGGACAACAGTATACAGTATTTACAGTACTGTAGTGATTTACTGTAATACTGTATTTCTGTATAGAATCCACAGGCTACGACCGAGAGGAGGCAGAGGAAAAATCTCCAATGCTCAACATGAAGCTACGCTTGTTCTGGGGGTGGTACCCGGATGAGAGGCTCACAGTGGCCCCCAGTTCCCTACAGAAACTCCTCCAGACTTGTGAGGAGAACTGGGGACCACGGTCCGAGATGATATTTGTGGGGATACCATGCAGAAGCACGACGTGGTGGACCAGGAGGTCTGCAGTCTCCTGGGCCATCGGGAGCTTCAGGAGGGCCACAAAGTGGGCCCCCTTGGAGAACCGGTCCACTATCATCAAGATGGTCGTCATACCCTGGGACGCAGGGAGACCCGTGACGAAGTCCAGGCCTTTATGGGACCAGGGGCATCGATGCACCGGCAACGGCTGGAGGAGTCCTTTTTCCTGCTGGTGTATAGCCTTGCCCCTGGCGCAGATGGTGCAGGCCCGGACATACTCCCGAACATCGGTTTCCAGTGACGCCCACCAGAAACACTGCCGGACCACTGCCACGGTCCTTCGCACCCCTGGATGGCAGGAGAGCTTGGAACCGTGACAGAAGTCCAGGACCGCAGCTCTTGCCTCTGGTGGGATGTACAGTCTGTTAGTTGGTCCATCGCCGGGGTCCGGGTGTCACGTCAGGGCCTCCCTGACGATGTCTTCCACGTCCCACGTGAAGGTGGCAACGATAGTGGACTCTGGGATGATGGTGTCAGGTGGATCCGACAGCTCTGTTCTGACCTCCTCTTCATGCACCCGGGACAGTGCGTCAGACCGTTGGTTTTTGGTCCCGGGGCGGTATGTGATCCGGAAGTCAAAACGACCAAAGAACAGTGACCAATGGGCTTGCCTGGGGTTCAGACGCTTAGCGGTCCGGATGTATTCCAGGTTCCGATGGTCAGTGAAAACCGTGAATGGTACCACAGCTCCCTCCAACAAGTGTCTCCTCTCCTCCAGGGCCTCTTTCACCGCCAGGAGCTCCCGATTGCCGACGTCATAGTTCCGTTCTTCTGGGGTTAACCTGCGGGAAAAATAGGCACAAGGGTGGAGGACCTTGTCGGACTCCCCGCTCTGGGACAGCACGGCTCCTATCCCTGAGTCAGAGGCGTCCACTTCAACAACAAACTTGGGGTTAGGATCGGCCTGCACCAGAACTGGCGCAGTCGAGAACCGGCGTTTCAACTCCCTAAACGCGGCTTTGCACCGATCTGACCAGGTGAAGGGGATTTTTGGGGAGGTCAAGGCTGTCAGGGGACCAACCACCTGACTGTAGCCCTTGATGAACCTCCTGTTGAAATTTGCGAAGCCGAGGAACTGTTGCAGCTTCCTACGGCTTGTCGGTTGGGGCCAATCTCTCACCGTCGCTACCTTGGCCGGATCAGGGACGACGGAGTTGGAGGAGATGATGAACCCCAGGAAGGACAAAGAAGTACAGTGGAACTCGCACTTCTCGCCCTTCACAAACAGCCGGTTCTCCAACAACCGCTGCAGGACCTGACGTACATGCTTCACATGGGTCTCAGGATCCGGGAAGAAGATGAGGATATCGTCCAGGTATACGAAGACGAACCGATGCAGGACGTCCTGCAAGACGTCATGTACCAAAGCTTGGAACATCGCGGGGGCATTAGTAAGGCCGAACGGCATGACCAGGTACTCAAAGTGACCTAACGGGGTGTTGAATGACATCTTCTATTCGTCTCCCTTCCGGATCCGAACCAGTTGATACACATTCCGAAGATCAAACTTGGTGAACATTTTGGCTCCATGCAGGGGCGTGAACACTGAATCCAACTGGGGCAACGGATATCAATTGCGAACCGTAATCTTGTTCAGCCCTCTGTAATCAATGCATGGACGGAGTCATAGTCATCCGCCGTCCTTTTTGCCCACAAAAAAGAAACCAGCACCTAAGTCCCGGATGTAGGTCTCCATTGATTCGCGCTCAGGACGTGAGAGGTTGTACAGTCTGCTGGACGGAAACTCAGCGCCCGGAATCAAATCAATGGCACAATCATATGCTCGGTGTGGGGGATCCCCACAGAGGATCTTGACTGGGACTCGTGGATTTTCGTACGTTTCCCGCGTGTGTGTTATGGCCCTACCCTTAGCCCAGTCTCTAAGGGCGAGCGTTGGTGTTTAACCACTTGGGGCAATGCTTCTGCAAATGCTCACTCGAGCCGCAGATAAAACACTCTCCGCGGGCCAGCCTCCTTTGTCTGTTGGCTGATCTCATTTTTGCCCTGCTCGTGTCCATATATTTGTCAGCAGGGGGAGCTGTCGTAACGTGGAGCGCTTTGGCTTTGGAGTGTGGGAAGGTGGCGCTGTTTCGGACCTGGAAGGGAGAGGGACGGCTCGTGCCCGGCCACGTCCTTCGTCTCGATCCCGTCGTCGTTCCTGTAATCGGTTGTCTAACCGTATAACGAGGTTGATAAGCCCGTCTAATTCCTGCGGCTCATCCTTATCCACCAGGTGCTCCTTAAGGACCGGCGACACTCCGTTTACAAAGGCAGCGTGGAGCGCTACCATATTCCAGCCGGCTCTCGCTGCCGCAACGCGGAAGTCGACTGCATATTCAGCAGCGTGCTGTCACCCCTGTAGAATCGACAGCAGCAACTTGGAAGCAATTTCGCCTCAGTTCGGGTGATCGAACACCTGTCTGAACTCCCTCACAAACCCAGTGTATGTCGTTAGGAGCCGCGAATTCTGTTCCCAAAGCGCCGTAGCACAGCCGCGTGCCTCACCTCGAAGCAAATTAACGACATAAGCCACCCGGCTGGAGTCTGATGCGTACATAATGGGACGTTGTGCAAAGACGAGGGAGCACTGCATCAAGAAGTCCGCACACGTCTCGACACAACCTCCGTACGGTACTGGGGGGCTAATGTATGCTTCAGGGGATGGGGGGGTTCGTTGAACGACCACTGGAGGGTCTCTGTTCAGCAACAGGTCCGCAGGAGGAGGAGCTGCAGCCGCGCCCTGTCCGCGCGCTTCCACCTGAGCAGTGAGAGCCTCCATCCTACGATAGAGCAGTATGTTCTGCTCGGTCACCAAATCCAGCCGAGCAGTGAGGGTGGTCAGTATTTGTTGCAACTCACCCATCATGTCTCCTGCTGGAGCCTGTGCACCTTGCATCTCCATTGATTGTTCAACAGATGGTATGTGCCCCTCGGAATCCATGATGTGTGGCCGAGTTATCCTGTTGGGAAAGTGTATGACACGGACCCACACAGGGGGCGTAAATGATCGGACAATTGAGATGCCAATAAATACAATTTAATATTGCAATGTGCACTACAGGTCAAATACTGCTTTAGTCTGTCAATCAAAAGTTCAATAAGAAGGTGACGTGTGGGCACGCCCGAGGATAGGAGACGCCTTATCCAGAGAAGAGCCGGGACCCACAAGGTTCCACCGCCAACGGAGACCTGCAACACCCTGGAGCCGCCAAATCCCGAGTCCCCAGGTGGCCACTGCTCCCAGCTGTCAGATCTGGTACTGCTGGCAGGAACAGACACAGGTTAGAGGTGGGTGTGTGTACACCCAGTAACAGTCAGCAAATAGTTCAGTTCCTCTCCTGAAGGAAAACTCCACCACTCCCAGAAAACAGGAACACTGAAAACGTGCAGTGCCTAATGTAACACTTAGAAAGTCAGGAAAGTGAGGAGTGGAAATGCCAGCTCCTCCAAACTTCCACAACCCCAGCTCCAAGCTGTAAGCATACAAAAGGATCACGACTGCAAAGATCAGAAGCAAAACATGTGCGTACGGCACAAGACGGCTGAGTCGGTTACCTGACGTGAAAGCTGATAACACGGCAGAGTAGTGGTGTCTCTTCCAGGCTTTTATGGAGAATGATGATGATGGCCGATTTCTGACAGCTGTCTGGTCCGGGCTCCTGGGGCTCCTGTGAGGCGACTACGCCCTCTGGTGCCTGAAACCCGACGACAGGCAGGGCCCCTATGGTGGTGAGCCAGCAGTACCTCCTCTTCGGGCGGCTCACACAACAGTCGACCCACAATGCAAAAATAACAGTAACGCACAGTGACTTGGAGAAGTAACTTTAATCTGATTACTGATTTGGAAAGATTAACGCGTTAGATTACTCGTTGCTAAAAAAAAGTGGTTATATTAGAGTAACGCGTTACTGGTGTCTGGCCATGAAACAAATCTACACTGTACCTTTCACGACAAATGCTGATATTGTTAAGGAGGCTAGATATCAGTGTGTGCAAGTACAGCCCAGTCTCACATTTTTTTTTCATGCTCCCGTCACAAAATGAGTCAAATTTTCATGATGGGGGTTTGTTTAACTCACTAGCCCTACTCCTGCCCCCAATCCTAACCTTAACCATAATCTAATCTTACTCCTCCCCCCCACCCTAACCATAACCACCCTGACCCCCCTGCTTCACTTTTAATTTCATGCAGCCACCATGGAATGAATTAGAATGAATTTGTGCTGCGGTGACAAAAATGAGGTGCTTTTCGTCACAATATCACGAACCAATAGATTCATGTATATTTCGTGCTGCTGCATCACGACTTGCCGTGAGACCAGGTTGGCAAGTAGGGGTATTTTTACAGTACTGTACTTTACTGTCTTTTGAAGCCATTACAATCAATTTGAGTACATTTTCTGTATGCTGGAATTGTTTTCTCTGTACGTATTTAGAGAATTATGGAGCTTGAAGCTGAGGGTGGATACAAGTTCATCTTCATTGATGAGGCAGGCTTCAGTCTCCAAAAAGTCAGGAGGTGTGGGAGGAATGTGATTGGTCAAAGGGTGACCGTTACAGTGCCGGGCCAGAGGGGTGAAAACACATCAATGTGTGCTGCAAACTCCAGCCAAGGTGCCCTCTGCAACCTGCCTGTGGTTGGCCCATACAACACAGAGTGCCTTATCAGATTTATGAATGAACTGCATGGGAGGCTAATCCTGCCTGGTCAAAAAGATTGTTATGTTCACCTATTCACCAAGAGCTAATTGTTATGAACAAGTTATTTCAGAATTGACAAAGGCTGTGTTTTCTCAGCCTCACCTTCTGTAAGGTTAAACCTTACTCATGTGAAGTACCTTAGGGGGACTTATGTTGTGATTTAGTGCTGTATGAATAAACTGAATAAAATTTTAATTTCTCGGGCTTGTCAGCCTAATGTAATATCGTGTGGACCAGATATACTGTTCCACCACTAAAAGGACGTGGTTGAAAGATGCATACAAATCAAGTATCGGGTCCAATCAAACTTTATCAGCTTTATGTGGTGGGTATCAGATCTGTTGATCAATGTTTGCACACACATCAGCATCATCTCAGCATGTTTCAGAAGCATTTCAATTGTTGTTGACACACAATGTTTGTTTCAGGATCCCTGGTGCCTTCAAACCACCCATCATGCTATCATGTGACTTTTCACTATTCTCTCCACTCCTTGTAGTTTCTGTACTCAAGGTAAATTTTTGTTTGTGACACCTAGTCTTGTCTTCTACAACCCCAGTTCCAATGAAGTTGGGATGTTGTGTAAAATGTAAATAAAAACAGAATACAATGATTTGCAAATCCTCTTCAACCTATATTCAATTGACTACACCACAAAGACAAGATATTTAATATTCAAACTATTAAACTTTATTGTTTTTGTGCAAATAGCCGCTCATTTTGAAATGGATGCCTGCAACATGTTTCAATAAAGTTGGGACAATGGTATGTTTACCACTGTGTTACATCACCTTTCCTTCTAAAAACACTCAATAAGCGATTGGGAACTGAGGACGCTAATTGTGAGTGTCATGTCATGAGTGTATAAAAGGAGCATCCCCAAAAGGCTCAACCATTCAGAAGCAAAGATGGGGTGCAGATCACCACTTTGTGAACAACTGTGTGAAAAAATAGATGTCTCAAACCGGTTCCACAAAGGACCGAGAGGGTGCAGGCTTTGTGTGCAACCACCCACTCCAGCAGGTGATTTCACTGATTAACATCACTTTGAGCAGGTGAAATCAGTTAATCAGTGAAATCACCTGCTGGAGTGGGTGGATGCACAGAAAGCCTGCACCCTCTCGGCCCTTTCTGGAACCGGTTTGAGACCTCTAGTTTAAGGACAATGTTTCTCAACATTCAATTGCATGGAATTTAGGGATTCCATCATCTACAGTCCATAATATAATCAGCAGATTCAGAGAATCTGGAGAACTTTCTACACGTAAACGCCAAGGCTGAAAACCAATATTGAATGCCCGTGATCTTTGAACCCTCAGGCGGCACTGCATTAAAAACTGATATCATTGTGTAAAGGATCTTACCGCGTGGGCTCAGGAACACTTCAGAAAAGCATTGTCAGTGAACACAGTTCGTCACTACATCTAGTTCTTCCAGTTGTTCTTCATCTTCTTCCATTGTTGTCTTCTGATACAAGCTCCTCTTCCATTTTACCACACATTTAACTGACATTACTGACCCCTAACAGTGATGGAGTTGCATCAGGAGGGCCATCCAATGTAAAACCTGTCAAATTCCATTGTGGATCTGGTTCCGCTGTGGTCACGCTGAACAAAGGGGGGCAGCCAAAGACATCAACTAGCACCTAGTCAGAAAGAAGAAAACAAGCTAAACATCATAACCCATGTACTCTGAAGTGAATACTAATACAATGCTGCACTAGGTTGAATTACAATCAGCATTTAAAAAAAAATCTATTTGTTTATTTTATGATTTTATGTTCTTAAATCAATAAACAAAACCAATAAGATGCAGCTTGGATCACAGGTAGGGTCTTTGTTATTTTAAATACATTGCAAAGCTATTCATTTGTTAGACATACACTATGCACTGGACTGACTTTAATGTGCTCATGTCAAAGTGTATTAACTCAGAAAATATGATGTGTGGATGAAGACTCTATTGGCAGATACTGAATGACTCTGATTGGGATTGGTGGTGGGAAAAAAACTCGATCTGGACTTCCTTAATCTGTCTAAGATCAAATCTGCTGCTGCTTTGCAGTGCAGCACTTCACTGTCTCCACATTTTGTTAATGTTAGTCATATTTCAAAATGGATGAAATGATTTTTCCTCAGAATTCTACAAACAATACCACATGACAATGTGAAAAAAGTATTTTTTTATTCTTATTATTATTTTAGATTTTTGCAAATTTATTAAAAATAAAAAACTAAGATAATCACTTGTACATAAGTATTCACAGCCTTTAATATGAAACTCAAAATTGAGCTCAGGTGTATCCTGTTGCCATTGGTCATACTTGGGATGTTTCTACAGCCTAATTGGAGTCCACCTGGGATCATTTCAGTTGATTGGATATGATGTGGGGTGGCATGGTGGATGACTGGTTAGCACTGTTGCCTTACAGCAAAAAGGTCATGGGATCGATTCCCAGTTGTGGCCTTTCTGTGTGGAGTTTGCATGTTCTCCCCATGTTTGTGTGGGTTGCTTCTGGGTGCTACGGCTTCCTCCTACAACCAAGAACATGCAGGTTAGGTGGAATGGAAACTTTAAATTGTCCGTAGGTGTCGGTGCGGGTGTGAATTAAATCAAATCAATTTTAATTATATAGCGCCAAATCACAACAAACAGTTGCTCCAAGGCGCTTTATACAGTAAGGCAAAAGCCATACAATAATTACAGAAAAACCCCAACGGTCAAAACGACCCTCTATGAGCAAGCACTTGACGACAGTGGGAAGGAAAAACTCCCTTTTAACAGGAAGAAACCTCCAGCAGAACCAGGCTCAGGGAGGGGCAGTCTTCTGCTGGGACTGGTTGGGGCTGAGGGGAGAGAGAGTCAGGAAAAAGACATGCTGTGGAAGAGAGCAGAGATCAATCACTAATGATTAAATGCAGAGTGGTGCATACAGAGCAAAAAGAGGTGATAAAAAGAAACACTGGGTGCATCATGGGAACCCCCCAGCAGTCTAAGTCTATAGCAGCATAACTAAGGGATGGTTCAGGGTCACCTGATCCAACCCTAACTATAAGCTTTTTTCAAAAAGGAAAGTTTTAAGCTTAATCTTAAAAGTAGAGAGGGTGTCTGTCTCCCTAATCCGAATTGGGAGCTGGTTCCACAAGAGAGGAGCCTGAAAGCTGAAGGCTCTGCCTCCCATTCTACTCTTAAAAACCCTAGGAACTACAAGTAAGCCTGCAGTCTGAGAGCGAAGCGCTCTATTGGGGTGATATGGTACTAAGAGGTCCCTAAGATAAGATGGGACCTCATTATTCAAAACGTTATAACTAAGAAGAAGAATTTTAAATTCTATTCTGGAATTAACAGGGAGCCAATGAAGAGAGGCCAATATGGGTGAAATATGCTCTCTCCTTCTAGTCCCTGTCAGCACTCTAGCTGGAGCATTTTGAATTAACTGAAGACTTTTCAGGGAACTTTTAGGACAACCTTGCTGTGAAGGTGTAGGAACACGGACCCACAACAGGGGGCGTTAAATGAACGGGCAATGGATAAGCCAAACAGTAACAATTTAATGTTGTAGTGCACAACGAAATACAGACAATCACAGTTTAGGTATCACCGAATTACAGATTTGAGTGACGTGTGGGCAGGCTTGAGGATAGGAGACATCCGTCCTGAGCCGAGCCGGATCCCACACGGCCTTCACCGCCAACGGATCTGAAGAACACCGGAGCCGACAAGTCCTGGGTCCCCAGGTGGTCACCGTCTCCCGCTGTCAGACCTGGTACTGCTGGCAGAGAACAGAAAAACAGTATTGATGAGTGTGAGTTCGCACACTCAGTAATCCCACAGTCTCTTTTCTTTTGGGAGGGAGCACCTCCACCTCCAATCACACACTCATGCAGCTCCTGTCTAACCACTTATCTGGATGGAGTGTGGAGCGAAGCCGTCGCTGATCACACCTAACGCCAATCCAATGGATAAGGAACACCACAGGAATACGGCTGCAAAAGAGTCCAGACTATAATGCAGTTTCACGTTCAGCAGAGAAATTACCTCTTCTGATAGCTGATTTCTCGGCGGGGAGGTGGAGTTGCAGTCCGGCCTTTATGGTGGTGGTGATGTGATGTGGATGAGTGACAGCTGGTGCTGATAACGAGTGACAGCTATCACTCCCGGTTGCTATGACACCCTCTCATGCTTGAAGCCCGCACTTCAAGCAGGGTGCCATCTGGTGGTGGTGGGCCAGCAGTACCTCCTCTTCAGCGGCCCACACAACAGGACCCCCCCCCCTCAACGGGCGCCTCCTGGCGCCCGACCAGGCTTGTCCGGGTGCCGGGCGTAGAAATCGGCCAGGAGGGCCGGGTCCAGGATGAAGCTCCTCTTCACCCAGGAGTGTTCTTCGGGTCCGTATCCTTCCAAGTCCACCAAATACTGGAATCCCCAGCCCTTTCGACGAACGTCCAGGAGCCGGCGCACAGTCCAAGCCGGCTCCCCGTCGATGATCCGGGCAGGCGGCGGCGCCGGTCCAGGAGCACAGAGGGGAGAGGTGTGGCAGGGTTTGAGTCTGGAGACGTGGAATACCAGATGTATCCGCAGTGAAGCCGGCAGCTTCAGCTTCACTGCAGCTGGACTGAAGACCTTCACGATGGTGAAGGGTCCTATAAATCTGTCCTTAAGCTTCTGGGATTCCGTTTGTAGAGGTATGTCCTTTGTAGATAGCCAAACCGCCTGCCCGGGCTGATACGTAGGGGCCGGGGCACGCCGGCGGTCCGCATGGGCCTTAGCCCTCGTCCGGGCTTTGAGCAGGGCAGAGCGGGCGGTACGCCACACCCGACGGCACCTCCTCAGATGGGCCTTTACCGAGGGCACCCTGACCTCTCCCTTCACTAGCGGGAATAATGGGGGCTGGTACCCCAAACATACCTCAAAAGGGGAGAGGCCGGTGGCAGATGATACTTGTCTATTATGAGCGTACTCGATCCAGGCCAGATGGTCACTCCAGGCCGACGGGTGCGCAGAGGTCATGCAGCGGAGGGCCTGCTCCAAATCCTGATTAGTCCGCTCTGCCTGTCCGTTCGTCTGGGGGTGGTACCCGGACGAGAGGCTTACGGTAGCCCCCAGTTCCTTGCAGAAACTCCTCCAGACCTGGGAGGAGAACTGAGGGCCACGATCTGAGACAACGTCCAATGGAATCCCATGCAGATGCACGACGTGGTGGACCAGGAGGTCTGCAGTCTCCTGGGCCGTTGGGATCTTCGGGAGGGCCACGAAGTGGGCCGCCTTGGAGAACCGGTCCACTATCGTGAGGATGGTAGTCTTGCCCTGGGACGGCGAGAGGCCCGTGACAAAGTCCAGGCCGATGTGAGACCAGGGGCGATGAGGCACGGGCAAAGGCTGGAGGAGGCCTTGGGTCTTATGATGATCTGCATTGCCCCTGGCACAGGTGGTGCAGGCCTGGACGTACTCCCGGACGTCGGTTTCCAGAGACGCCCACCAGAAGCACTGCCGAACGACTGCCACGGTTCTTCGTACCTCTGGGTGGCAGGAGATTTTGGAACCGTGACAGAAGTCCAGAACTGCAGCCCTGGCTTCTGGTGGGACGTACATTTTGTTTCTCTGGCCAGTTCCCGGGTCCGGGTTCCGTGTCAGGGCCTCCCAGACGGTCTTCTCCACGTCCCAGGTGAGGGCGGCCACGACAGTGGACTCGGGAATGATGGTTTCTGTCGGGTCTGACAGCTCGGTCCTGACCTCCTCTTCGTGCACCCAGGACAGGGCGTCAGACCGTTGGTTCTTCGTCCCGGGGCGGTATGTGATCCGAAAGTCAAAACGCCCGAAGAACAGTGACCAGTGGGCTTGCCTGGGGTTCAGACGCTGGGCGGTCCAAATGTACTCCAGGTTCTGATGGTCTGTGAAAACCATGAATGGCATAGAAGCTCCCTCCAACAGGTGTCTCCACTCCTCAAGAGCCTCCTTCACCGCAAGAAGTTCCCGGTTGCCGACGTCATAATTCCTTTCTGCCGGGGTCAACCTGCGGGAAAAATAGGCACAAGGATGGAGAACCTTATTGGACTCCCCACTCTGGGATAGCACGGCTCCTATCCCTGAGTCAGAGGCATCCACTTCAACTGTAAATTGCCGAGTAGGATCGGGCGGCACCAGAACTGGTGCAGTTGAGAACCGACGTTTCAACTCCCTAAACGCGGCTTCGCACCGATCCGACCAAGTGAAGGGGACTTTAGTGGAGGTCAGGGCTGTCAGGGGGCTAACTACCTGACTATAGCCCTTGAGGAACCTCCGGTAAAAATTAGCAAAACCGAGGAACTGCTGCAATTTCCTACGGTTTGTTGGTTGGGGCCAATCTCTCACCGCCGCTACCTTGGCCGGATCATGGGCGACGGAGTTGGAGGAGATGATAAACCCCAGGAAGGACAAAGATGTGCGGTGGAACTCGCACTTCTCGCCCTTCACAAACAGCCGGTTCTCCAACAACCGCTGCAGGATCTGACGTACATGCGTAACATGAGTCTCAGGATCCGGGGAAAAGATGAGTATATCGTCCAGATATACGAAGACAAACCAATGCAGGAATTCCCACAAGATGTCATTTACCAAAGCTTGGAACGTCGCGGGGGCGTTAGTGAGGCCGAACGGCATGACCAGGTACTCAAAGTGACCTAACGGGGTGTTAAACGCCATCTTCCATTTGTCTCCCTTCCGTATCCGAACCAGGTGGTACGCATTCCTAAGATCCAGTTTCGTGAATATTTGGGCTCCATGCAAGGGCGTGAACACTGAATCTAAGAGGGGCAGAGGGTATCGGTTGCGAACCGTAATCTCGTTCAGCCCCCTGTAATCAATGCATGGACAGAGTCCGCCGTCTTTCTTGCCCACAAAAAAGAAACCAGCACCCATCGGGGAGGTGGAGTTCCGGATCAGCCCGGCAGCTAATGAGTCCCGGATGTAGGTCTCCATTGATTCTCGCTCCGGACGTGAGAGGTTGTACAGCCTACTGGACGGGTACTCAACTCCCGGGATCAAATCAATTGCACAATCGTACGGACGGTGGGGGGAAGGGTGAGCGCCAGATCTTTGCTGAAAACGTCAGCAAGATCGTGGTACTCACTTGGCACCGCGGTCAGATTGGGGGGACTTTAACCTCCTCACTAACTGTCACACCAGGCGGAACCGAGGATCCGAGACACTCCAGGTGGCAGGTTTCGGTCCACTGAGCCACAACCCCAGATGGCCAATCAATCCGGGGATTGTGTTTTATCATCCATGGATAACCCAAAATCACCCGGGAGATGGAAGGTGTTACATAGAACACGATCTCCTCCCTGTGATTACCAGACACCACCAATGTCACTGGTTGTGTCTGGTGTGTGATTAATGGAAGAAGGGTGCCATCTAGTGCCCGTACTTTCAAAGGTGAAGGTAGAGCCACTAGAGGGAGCCCGACTTCCCTTGCCCATCTGCTGTCCAGCAGATTCCCTTCTGACCCCGTGTCTACCAGTGCTGGGGCGTGAAGGGTCAGATCCCCACTCAGGATTGTGACTGGGATGCGTGCAGATTTACGGGGCATCCCCGCGTGGGTATTATGACCCACCCTTAGCCCAGTCTCTAAGGACGAGTACTGCTGTTTTGACCGTTTGGGGCAGTTTTTCTGCATGTGCTCGGTTGAGCTACAGTAAAAACACTCCCCACAGACCAGCCTCCTTTGTCTCTGATCTGATCGCCTTTTGGCTCTGCTCGTTTCCATAGCAACGTCAGCAGGGGGAGCTGTCGTCATGTGGAGTACCCTGGCTGTGGAGCGTGGGGAAGACGGCTCCCTTTTGGACCCGGGAGGAAGAGGGACGGCTTGTGCCTGACCACGCCCTTCATCTCGCTCCCGTCGGTGTTCTGTTAATCGGTTGTCTTACCGTATAACTAGGTCGATAAGCCCGTCTAAATCCCGCAGCTCGTCCTTCGCCACCAGGTGCTCCTTAAGGACCAGAGACAGTCCGTTTACAAAGGCGGCGCGGAGCGCAACAGCATTCCAGCCGGCTCGCGCTGCTGCGATGTGGAAGTCGACTGCATACTTCGCCACGCTCCGACACCCCTGTCTTATCGACAGCAGCACGCTTGAAGCGGTCTCGCCTCTATGAGGGTGGTCGAACACCTGTCTGAACTCCCTCACAAACCCAGCGTATGTCATTAGGAGCCATGAATTCTGCTCCCAGAGCGCCGTAGACCAGGCGCGTGCCTCTCCTTGAAGCAGATTTATTACGTAAGCCACCCGGCTAGCGTCTGACGCGTACATGACGGGACGCTGTGAAAAGACGAGCGAGCACTGCATTAAGAAGTCCGCGCACGTCTCGACACAACCTCCATACGGCTCCGGAGGGCTTATGTATGCTTCAGGGGACGGTGGGGGGGTTCGTTGAACGACCAGCGGAATGTCTGTTTCAGGCCTCCGGTCAGCAGGGGGAGGTGCTGCAGCAGCGCCCTGGGCCTGCGCTTCCACCTTGGCGGTGAGTGCCTCCATCCTCCAATTGAGGATCACACTCTGCTTGGTGACTAAGTCCAGCCGAACAGTGAAAGCGGTTAAGATTTGCTGCAGCTCACCTAACACGCCTCCTGCTGATGCCTGTGCACCTCGCTCTTCCATTGGCTGTTCAAGCGATGGTTGACGCCCCTTGGGATCTATGACGCTGGCTGAGAAATCTGTGAAGGTGTAGGAACACGGACCCAACGAAATACAGACAATCACAGTTTAGGTACCACCGAATTACAGATTTGAGTGATGTGTGGGCAGGCTTGAGGATAGGAGACATCCGTCCTGAGCCGAGCCGGATCCCACATGGCCTTCACCACCAACGGATCTGAAGAACACCGGAGCCGCCAAGTCCTGGGTCCGCAGGTGGTCACCGTCTCCCGCTGTCAGACCTGGTACTGCTGGCAGAGAAGAGAAAAACAGTATTGATGAGTGTGAGTTCGCACACTCTGTAATCCCACAGTCTGTATTCTTTTGGGAGGGAGCACCTCCACCTCCAATCACACACTCGTGCAGCTCCTGTCTAACAACTTACCTGGGTTGAGTGTGGAGCGAAGCCGTCGCTGATCACACCTAACGCCAATCCAACGGATAAGGAACACCACAGGAATACGGCTGCAAAAAGAGTCCAGACTACGAGGTCTGTCAATAAAGTATAGGTGTTTTTTATTTTTTTCAAAAACTATATGGATTTCATTCATATGTTTTTACGTCAGACATGCTTGAACCCTCGTGCGCATGCGTGAGTTTTTCCACGCCTGTCAGTGATGTCATTCGCCTGTGACCACTCCTTGTGGGAGGAGTCGTCCAGCCCCTCGTCGGAATTCCTTTGTCTGAGAAGTTGCTGAGAGACTGGCGCTTTGTTTGATCAAAATTTTTTCTAAACCTATGAGGCACATCGAAGTGGACACGGTTCGAAAAATTAAGCTGGTTTTCCGTGAAAATTTTAACGGCTGATGAGAGATTTTGAGGTGATACTGTCGCTTTAAGGACTTCCCACGAAGCGAGACGTCGCGTAGCGGTCCCAGGTGCCGTCCTCAGCCTGTTTCAAGTTGAAAACCTTCACATTTCAGGCTCTATTGATCCAGGACATTGTAAGAGAACAGAGAAGTTTCAGAAGAAGTCGGTTTCAGCATTTTATCCGGATATTCCACTGTTAAAGGAGATTTTTTTAATGAAAAACGTGCGGGCGGATTGCAGCGTCGGCTCGCAGCCGCTGCAACGCTCCGCCACAGGAAAAACACCTCTGTTGGAAGCCTTAAGGACAAGCTGGAACATGTCCAGCTGTTAAACAATTTCTCATATACTCACTCCACTGAAAGCCATCAAAACCCGCCTGGATTTTACAAATGGTTATCAACACGGAGGTGTTTTTCCTGTGCCGCCGCACCGCGCCGGCTGCGTCCTGACGCGCGGACCCGTCCGCACGTCTTTCATTAAAAAATCTCCTTTAACAGTGGAATATATGGATAAAATGCTGAAACCGACTTCTTCTGAAACTTCTCTGTTCTCTCACGACGTCCTGGATCAATAGAGACTGAAATGTGGAGGTTTTCAGCTTGAAACAGGCTGACGACGGCATCTGGGAGTGCTGCACGACGTCTAGCTCCGTGGGAAGTCCTTAAAGCGACAGTATCACCTCAAAATCTCTCATCAGCCGTTAAAATTTTCACGGAAAACCAGCTTAATTTTTCGAACCGTGTCCACTTCGATGTGCCCTACAGGTTTAGAAAAAATTTTGATCAAACAAAGCGCCAGTCTCTTAGCAACTTCTCAGACAAAGGAATTCCGACGAGGGGCTGGACGACTCCTCCCACAAGGAGTGCTCACAGGCGAATGATGTCACCGACAGGCGTGGAAAAACTCACGCATGCGCACGAGGGTTCAAGCATGTCTGAAGTAAAAACATATGAAAGAAATCCATATAGTTTTTGAAAAAAATAAAAAAGACCTATACTTTATTGACAGACCTCGTATAATGCAGTTTCACGTTCAGCAGAGAAATTACCTCTTCTGATAGCTGATTTCTCGGCGGGGAGGTGGAGTTGAAGTCCGGCCTTTATGGTGGTGGTGATGTGATGTGGATGAATGACAGCTGGTGCTGATAACGAGTGACAGCTGTCACTCCCGGTTGCTATGACGCCCTTTCATTCTTGAAGCCCGCACTTCAAGCAGGGCGCCATCTGGTGGTGGTGGGCCAGCAGTACCTCCTCTTCAGCGGCCCACACAACAAACCTGATAATAATGAATTACAATAGTCCAACCTAGAAGAAATAAATGCACGAATTAGCTTTTCAGCATAACTCTGAGACAAGACCTTTCTAATTTTAGAGATATTGCGCAAATACAAAAAAGCAGTCCTACATATTTGCTTAATATGTGCATTGAAGGACATATCATGATCAATAATGACTCCAAAATTTCTCACTGTATTACTGGAGGTCAGGGTAATGCCATCCAGAGTAAGGATCTGGTTAGACACCATGTTTCTAAGATTTGTGGGGCCAAGTACAATAACTTCAGTTTTATCTGAATTTAAAAGCAGGAAATTAGAGGTCATCCATGTCTTTATATCTGAAAGACATTCCTGCAGTTTAACTAATTGGTGTGTGTCCTCTGGCTTCATGGATAGATAAAGCTGGGTATCATCTGCGTAACAATGAAAATTTAAGCAATGCTTTCTAATAACACTGCCTAAGGGAAGCATGTATAAAGTGAATAAAATTGGTCCTAGCACAGAACCTTGTGGAACTCCATAATTAGCCTAGTCTGTGAAGAAGACTCCCCATTTACATTAACAAATTGTAATCTATTAGATAAATATGATTCAAACCACTGCAGCGCAGTGCCTTTAATACCTATGGCATGCTCTAATCTCTGTAATAAAATTTTATGGTCAACAGTATCAAAAGCTGCACTGGGGTCTAACAGAACAAGCACATAGATGAGTCCACTGTCTGAGGCCATAAGAAGATCATTTGTAACCTTCACTAATGCTGTTTCTGTACTATGATGAATTCTGAAACCTGACTGAAACTCTTCAAATAGACCATTCCTCTGCAGATGATCAGTTAGCTGTTTTACAACTACCCTTTCAAGAATTTTTGAGAGAAAAGTAAGGTTGGAGATTGGCCTATAATTAGCTAAGATAGCTGGGTCAAGTGATGGCTTTAATTACTGCCACCTTAAAAGCCTGTGGTACATAGCCAACTAATAAAGATACATTGATCATATTTAAGATCGAAGCATTAATTAATGGTAGGGCTTCCTTGAGCAGCCTGGTAGGAATGGGGTCTAATAGACATGTTGATGGTTTGGAGGAAGTAACTAATGAAAATAACTCAGACAGAACAATTGGAGAGAAAGAGTCTAGCCAAATACCAGCATTACTGAAGGCAGCCAAACATAAAGATATGTCTTTGGGATGGTTATGAATAATTTTTTCTCTAATAGTTAAAATTTTATTTGCAAAGAAAGTCATGAAGTCATTACTAGTTAAAGTTAAAGGAATACTTGGCTCAATAGAGCTCTGACTCTTTGTCAGCCTGGCTACAGTGCTGAAAAGAAATCTGGGGTTGTTCTTATTTTCTTCAATTAGTGATGAATAGTAAGATGTCCTAGCTTTACAGAGGGCTTTTTTATAGAGCAACAGACTCTTTTTCCAGGCTAAATTAAGATCTTCTAAATTAGCAAGACGCCATTTCCTCTCCAGCTTACGGGTTAGGTCCTTTAAGCTGCGAGTTTGTGGGTTATACCACGGAGTCAAGCATTTCTGATTTAAGGCTCTCTTTTTCAGAGGAGCTACAGCATCCAAAGTTGTGCTCAATGAGGATGTAAAGCTATTGACAAGATAATCTATCTCACTCACAGAGTTTAGGTAGCTACTCTGCACTGTCTTGGTATATGGCACTGAAGAACATAACAAATAAGGAATCATATCCTTAAACCTAGTTACAGCGCTTTCAGAAAGACTTCTACTGTAATGAAACTTATTCCCCACTGCTGGGTAGTCCATCAAAGTAAATGTAAATGTTATTAAGAAATGATCAGACAAAAAGGGGTTTTCAGGGAATACTGTTAAGTCTTCAATTTCTATGCCATATGTCAGAACAAGATCTAAAGTGCGGTTAAAATGGTGGGTGGGCTCATTTACATTTTGAGCGAAGCTAACTGAATGTAATAATAGATTAAATGCAGTGTTGAGGCTGTCATTCTCAGCATCTATGTGGATGTTAAAATCACCCACTATCAATCAATCAATCAATCAACTTTTTTCTTATATAGCGCCAAATCACAACAAACAGTTGCCCCAAGGCGCTCCATATTGTAAGGCAAGGCCATACAATAATTATGAAAAACCCCAACGGTCAAAACGACCCCCTATGAGCAAGCACTTGGCCACAGTGGGAAGGAAAAACTCCCTTTTAACAGGAAGAAACCTCCAGCAGAACCAGGCTCAGGGAGGGGCAGTCTTCTGCTGAGACTGGTTGGGGCTGAGGGAAAAAACCAGGAAAAAGACATGCCGTGAAGGGGGGCAGAGATCGATCACTAATGATTAAATGCAGAGTGATGCATACAGAGCAAAAATAGAAAGAAACAGTGCATCATGGGAACTCCCCCACAATCTACGTCTAAAGCAGCATAACCAAGGGATGGTCCAGGGTCACCCGATCCAGCCCTAACTATAAGCCTTAGCGAAAAGGAAAGTTTTAAGCCTAATCTTAAAAGTAGAGAGGGTATCTGTCTCCCTGATCTGAATTGGGAGCTGGTTCCACAGGAGAGGAGCCTGAAAGCTGAAGGCTTTGCCTCCCATTCTACTCTTACAAACCCTAGGAACTACAAGTAAGCCCGCAGTCTGAGAGCGAAGCGCTCTAATGGGGTAATATGGTACTACGAGGTCCCTAAGATAAGATGGGACCTGATTATTCAAAACCTTATAAGTAAGAAGAAGAATTTTAAATTCTATTCTAGAATTAACAGGAAGCCAATGAAGAGAGGCCAACACGGGTGAGATATGCTCTCTCCTGCTAGTCCCCATCAGTACTCTAGCTGCAGCATTCTGAACCAACTGAAGGCTTTTTAGGGAACTTTTAGGACAACCTGATAATAATGAATTACAATAGTCCAGCCTAGAGGAAATAAATGCATGAATTAGTTTTCAGCATCACTCTGAGACAAGACCTTTCTGATTTTAGAGATATTGCGTAAATGCAAAAAGGCAGTCCTACATATTTGTTTAATATGCGCTTTGAATGACATATCCTGATCAAAAATGACTCCAAGATTTCTCACAGTATTACTAGAGATCAGGGAAATGCCATCCAGAGTAACGATCTGGTTAGACACCATGCTTCTAAGATTTGTGGGGCCAAGTACAATAACTTCAGTTTTATCTGAGTTTAAAAGCAGGAAATTAGAGGTCATCCATGTCTTTATGTCTGTAAGACAATCCTGCAGTTTAGCTAATTGGTGTGTATCCTCTGGCTTCATGGATAGATAAAGCTGGGTATCATCTGCGTAACAATGAAAATTTAAGCAATACCGTCTAATAATACTGCCGAAGGGAAGCATGTATAAAGTGAATAAAATTGGTCCTAGCACAGAACCTTGTGGAACTCCATAATTAACTTTAGTCTGTGAAGAAGATTCCCCATTTACATGAACAAACTGTAATCTATTAGACAAATATGATTCAAACCACCGCAGCGCAGTGCCTTTAATACCTATGACATGCTCTAATCTCTGTAATAAAATTTTATGGTCAACAGTATCAAAAGCAGCACTGAGGTCCAACAGAACAAGCACAGAGATAAGTCCACTGTCCGAAGCCATAAGAAGATCATTTGTAACCTTCACTAATGCTGTTTCTGTACTATGATGAATTCTAAAACCTGACTGAAACTCTTCAAATAGACCATTCCTCTGCAGGTGATCAGTTAGCTGTTTTACAACTACCCTCTCAAGAATCTTTGAGAGAAAAGGAAGGTTGGAGATTGGCATATAATTAGCTAAGATAGCTGGGTCAAGTGATGGCTTTTTAAGTAATGGTTTAATTGCTGCCACCTTAAAGGCCTGTGGTACATAACCAACTAACAAAGATAGATTGATCATATTTAAGATTGAAGCATTAAATAATGGTAGGACTTCCTTGAGCAGCCTGGTAGGAATGGGGTCTAATAAACATGTTGACTATAATTATCTTATCTGAGCTAAGCACTAAGTCAGACAAATGGTCTGAAAATTCACAGAGAAACTCACTGTAACGACCAGGTGGACGATAGTTAATAACAAATAAAACTGGTTTTTGAGACTTCCAATTTGGATGGACAAGACTAAGAGTCAAGCTTTCAAATGAATTAAAGCTCTGTCTGGGTCTTTGATTAATTAATAAGCTGGAATGGAAGATTGCTGCTAATCCTCCTCCTCGACCCGTGCTTTGAGCATTCTGACAGTTAGTGTGACTCGGGGGTGTTGACTCATTTAAACTAACATAATCATCCTGCTGTAACCAGGTTTCTGTAAGGCAGAATAAATAAATATGTTGATCAATTATTATATCATTTACAAACAGGGACTTAGAAGAGAGAGACCTAATACTTAATAAGCCACATTTAACTGTTTTAGTCTGTGGTGCAGTTGAAGGTGCTATATTATTTTTTCTTTTTGAATTTTTATGCTTAAATAGATTTTTATTGGTTATTGGTGGTCTGGGAGCAGGCACTGTCTCTACGGGGATGGGGTATTGGGGGGATGGCAGGGGGAGAGAAGCTGCAGAGAGGTGTGTAAGACTACAACTCTGCTTCCTGGTCCCAACCCTGGATAGTCACGATTTGGAGGGTTTAATAAAATTGGCCAGATTTCTAGTGATGAGAGCTGCTCCATCCAAAGTGGGATGGATGCCGTCTCTCCTAACAAGACCAGGTTTTCCCCAGAAACTTTGCCAATTATCTATGAAGCCCACCTCATTTTTTGGACACCACTCAGCCAGCAATTCAAGGAGAACATGCGGTTAAACATGTCACTCCCAGTCCAATTGGGGAGGGGCCCAGAGAAAACTACAGAGTCCGACATTGTTTTTGCAAAGTTACACACCGATTCAATATTAATTTTAGTGACCTCCGATTGGCATAACCGGGTGTCATTACTGCCGATGTGAATTACAATCTTACCAAATTTACACTTAGCCTTAGCCAGCAGTTTCAAATTTCCTTCGGTGTCACCTGCTCTGGCCCCCAGAAGACATCTGACTATGGTTGCTGGTGTCACTAACTTCACATTTCTCAAAACAGAGTCGCCAATAACCAGAGTTTGATCCTCGGCGGGTGTGTCGCAGAGTGGGGAAAAACAGTTAGAGATGTGAACGGGTTGGTGGTGTACAGGGGGCTTCTGTTTAGAACTATGCTTCCTCCTCACAGTCACCCAGCCAGCCTGCTTTCCTGGCTGCTCGGGATCTGCTGGGGGACAGCTAACGGCGGCTAAGCTACCTTGGTCCGCACCGACTACAGGGGCCTGGCTAGCTGTAGGATTTTCCAAGGTGCGGAGCCGAGTCTCCAATTCGCCCAGCCTGGCCTCCAAAGCTACGAACACTCACTGGTGAATGTGTTTGTCTGTCTCTGTGGCCATGTGATAGATTGGCATCCTCTCCAGGATGTACCACGCCTCACACGCTATGACTGCTGGGATAGACTCCAGCCCTGTGACCCTTAATTGGAGTAAGCGGTTCAAGATGAATGAGTGACTGAGTGGACATGATTTGGAAAGGCACACACCTGTCTACATATAAGGTCCCACAGTTAACAGTGCATGTCAGAGCACAAACCAAACACAAAGTCAAAGGAATTGTCTGTAGCCCTTCGAGACAGGATTGTTTCAAGGCACAAATATGTGAAAGGGTACAGAAACATTTCTGCTGCTTTGAAGGTCCCAATAAGCACAGGGGCCTCCATCAACTGTAAATGGAAGATGTTTAGATTCACCAGGACATTCCTAGAGCTGGCTGCCCGTCTAAACTGAGCAATTGAGGGAGAAGGCTTTTGTCAGGGAGGTGTCCAAGAACCCAATGGTCACTCTGTCAGATCTCCAGCATTCCTTTGTGGAGAGAGGAGAACCTTCCAGAAGGACAACCATCTCTGCAACAATCCACCAATCAGGCCTGTATGGTAGAGTGGCCAGATGGAAGCCACTCCTTAGTAAAAGGCACATGGCAGCCCACCTTGAGTTTGCCAAAAGGCACCTGAAGGACTCTCAGACCATGAGAAATACAATTCTCTGGTCTAATGAGACAAAGATTGAACACTTTGGTGTGAATGCCAGATGTCAAGTTTGGAGGAAACCAGGCACCATCCCTACAGTGAAGCATGGTGGTGGCAGCATCATGCTGCGGTGATATTTTTCACTGACAGGAACTGGGAGACTAGTCAGGATTGAGGGAAAGATGAATGCAGCAATGTTCAGAGACATCCTGGATGAAAACCTGCTCCAGAGCGCTCTTGAACTGAGACTGGGTGACGGCTCATCTTTCAGCAGGACAATGACCCTAAGCACTCAGCCAAGATATCAAACGAGTGGCTTTAGGACAACTCTGTGAATGTCCTTGAGTGGCTCAGCCAGAGCCCAGACTTGAATCTGATTGAACATCCCTGGAGATATCTGAAAATTGATGTGCACTAACACTCCTCATCCAACCTAATAGAGCCTGAGAGGTGCTGCAAAGAGGAATGGACAAAGCTGCCCAAAAATGGGTGCGCCAAGCCTGTGGCATCATATTCAAGAAGACTTGAGGCTGTAATTGCTTTTAATTTATTTTTTAATACATTTTTAATAATATCAAAAATACTTTTTTCATGTTGTCATTATGGGTTGTTGTGAATAGAATTTTGAGTGAAAAAATGATTTATTCCATTTTGGAATAAAACTGTAACATAACAAAATGTAGAAAAAGTGCTGTGAAAACCTTCTGGATGCACTGTATAGTCACAATCTCTGCAGAAACAGTAGTACTTTAGCTTATCATATGTTTTGGCAGGCTGGACAAAGATTACAACCAAATACACACTGAGTGCATTGTTCCATGGTGCCCTGTCTTCAAGTTGTGTCTTTCTGAGAACTTTGATTCGCTCCATAAGTTATTTTTTTTCAGCCTGTCTCTGTGAATACTAATGTGCACCACCAGGGAGTTGCTTTCACAGAACGAACGCCCACAACCACTGCATATAAAAGGCTCTGAAACATTTGCACTGTTCACCTGATTATGCTTCCCTAAATGATACATCATATGTCAGAGGAAGTGCCTTTTTTCCTTGAAATTAACATTGCATGTTCTGCATGAAAAGAAAAGTGGATTTGGTTCCAGTTGCTCTGTCTTCCAGTGTTCTACTTTTTGACTCTCATTGTTTTCATCGTCAGGGTCATTTTGCTCATTACAGCTTCGCTCTGCAGTGCTATAAATATTTTGTTGCATCTCGCACTGTGTTCCTGGAACAGCCGTTGAATCACACGGTGAAAAATTTACAACCAGCCTGAGTACGAAACAAGCTGTGATAGTTGGAAATGTCAATATTTTCAGCATGATTACCACTTGACCATGGGACAAGACCAGAAATGGATGTCAACTTTTGCTTGATGGGTGAGTCAACCAAAAATACAACACTTGTTTTAAGGTATTTTGAGGGTGTTTTCTGGAGTATAAAGTTGCCCATCGATTGTTTATCAATCAAAGTGCAATTAGTTATTAATGAGCAGGGGAAAAAACACTAGCTGTCAGATCAAAGTGTAGCAGGATAAAGGTCCTAGTCCTGATTGAAAAGACGTTCCCGTTAGCTTGGCTAGCCATAAAGATCCAGGCCACAAAGGTCCCAGTGGGATCAAACCCCAGACGGCTCGCACTAAAGACCATTCCTCTACCAGGTCAGCCAAAGTGGAATTCCCCATTAGCCAAGCTAGCAGGAATGCCTTTTCAATCAGGACCCAGGACCTTCATCCTGCTACATATCTCCCCACCATTTTGACTTCATCCCGAAGTCACAGGTGCATTTAAGCATGTCCAACCACACATGAGAAAGTTTCTTGACAGTCCTTGTTATTGAATGAAACCGCATCTCCCTAACTAGATAGAGTTGTGATGTCATCATGCATGCACATAAGCGCTGTCTAGCGGGATGTTGAAGATCCCCCATTGATTTGCTAAGAATTTTTCTGTTTACAGAACTGTCTGTGTTTCAACTCAACCTGAATACCAACATTACTTAATTATTTTTAATCATCCATTCATGGACAAATTGTGAATCCATTTCAAAATGAGCAAATATTTGCACAAAAACAATAACGTTTATCAGTTTGAACATTAAATATCTTGTGTTTGTAGTGTATTCAATTGAATATAGGTTGAAGAAGATTTGCAAATCATTGCATTCTGTTTTTATTTACATTTTACACAACGTCCCAACTTCATTGGAATTGGGGTTGTACATGAATTACCCAGTGTGCTCATCTCATGAAGACATCAGCCGGGGTCTCTTCTCATGAAGTGTGCTGCCATGAACATGGCAGTGTGAGCACCCACACATTCGCTAAAAGTGATGAAGGACTTCGTGTGCACTTCGACCAAATTTCGCATGATGTGTGAAGACGTCCTTAAGCCTGTTTAGTTTTGTTTGCTGAAACTATGCAGTTACTCACTAAGGGCTCTTGATCAAGGTCTTTAAATCCCCTAGTTTCTTCTGGTGTGTAGTGAGCACCTTGTATGGCGGCACCCTCACATCGGGGTGAATGTGAGCCATTATTTGTAAATTCCTTTGAGCGTCTGATGCAGATGGAAAAGCGCTATATAAATGCAGTCCATTTATCATTTATTTACTCAGGTAGTTACTGTACATCTCAAATGATGTCAAATTCTTTGAAACAGGTTTGTATATATTATATAGTTTATGTGCATAATAGTGTTTAGTGCATAATAGTGCAATTTATTTAACCAGAAAAATATGTGTGTGACCTTAAGGATCTAATTAACACAAATTGATTTTGTGAGTCACCAAATTAAATCTTTTCAGGCCTCATCTCATGACCTATACTGTTGCTAATCCATGCTGGTGAATGTAACCTTTGATTAATCTATAAGAAGCACACATTTGGTTGAGTTCCATCTCCACACTTCAGCGTTTTCATAATTATCCAGACCTCTGTTTGATGGTGGACTGTAAACCTGTGGGAATTTTGCTTCTATTGTGTGATTTATGGTCTGCGTTGTCACCTGACAGGCCAGTTTCGATTCATTCTGCTCCGGATGAGACAGCAGCGTGTTGACACCTGGCTGCGTGGCTGGTGTTTTTGCGGCAGGTCCTGCTGTGCTTGTCCAAGCCTCTGATTGAAACGCACTATGTGGCGGTAACACCTGAGGGCTCATGTCCTTCTCTGGATGCCACACAGCAGCCAGGACATTGTTGGATGGAACAGTGTCTTTGTTCAGGACATGCTGTACCTCTGAGGTGGGGTGTGAACCAGGTCCATTAACAAGTGCTCCTGAAGGCAATGAGTTGCCTGCATGAGGAACAGCAGGGACACTGCTGTATACAAATGGATTCGGCTGGGTTCCATTTAAAGGGTTTTCGTGTTCATCTGAGGACAGACCTGCGGCATTGTTCTTCAGGAGGAAGTGTGACTCTGTAATGGGGCCTGACAACAACCTGAGCTGTCAGACGCCAACTCCACATCTTTGTCCTCTTGTGCATTTGGCCTCAAATCAGTCATGGCAGTAATGCTGTGTGAAAACACAAAGATAAAACAAATTATAACCAGGCTCCTCCTCCATATCAAATCATTTTGACTTAGTCACAATGTGCACAGTCCAGGTCAGAATCACTGGTAAACTATATTTTAAGCACAGAACATGAAATATGTTTTGATAAAAATGCAAATAAACCATTTTATTTTAAATAAAAAAGAATATTTTTGTTAAATGCACAAAATTATTGGTAACACTTTATATTAACTGCACGCTACAAAGCATTAGTAAAGCATTTATAATCAATCAATCAATCAATTTTTTTATATAGCGCCAAATCACAACAAACAGTTGCCCCAAGGCGCTTTATATTGTAAGGCAAGGCCATACAATAATTATGTAAAACCCCAACGGTCAAAACGACCCCCTGTGAGCAAGCACTTGGCTACAGTGGGAAGGAAGAACTCCCTTTTAACAGGAAGAAACCTCCAGCAGAACCAGGCTCAGGGAGGGGCAGTCTTCTGCTGGGACTGGTTGGGGCTGAGGGAGAGAACCAGGAAAAAGACATGCTGTGGAGGGGAGCAGAGATTGATCACTAATGATTAAATGCAGAGTGGTGCATACAGAGCAAAAAGAGAAAGAAACAGTGCATCATGTGAACCCCCCAGCAGTCTACGTCTATAGCAGCATAACTAAGGGATGATTCAGGGTCACCTGATCCAGCCCTAACTATAAGCTTTAGCAAAAAGGAAAGTTTTAAGCCTAATCTTAAAAGTAGAGAGGGTGTCTGTCTCCCTGATCTGAATTGGGAGCTGGTTCCACAGGAGAGGAGCCTGAAAGCTGAAGGCTCTGCCTCCCATTCTACTCTTACAAACCCTAGGAACTACAAGTAAGCCTGCAGTCTGAGAGCGAAGCGCTCTATTGGGGTGATATGGTACTACGAGGTCCCTAAGATAAGATGGGACCTGATTATTCAAAACCTTATAAGTAAGAAGAAGAATTTTAAATTCTATTCTAGAATTAACAGGAAGCCAATGAAGAGAGGCCAATATGGGTGAGATATGCTCTCTCCTTCTAGTCCCCGTCAGTACTCTAGCTGCAGCATTTTGAATTAACTGAAGGCTTTTTAGGGAACTTTTAGGACAACCTGATAATAATGAATTACAATAGCCCAGCCTAGAGGAAATAAATGCATGAATTAGTTTTTCAGCATCACTCTGAGACAAGTCCTTTCTGACTTTAGAGATATTGCGTAAATGCAAAAAAGCAGTCCTACATATTTGTTTAATATGCGCTTTCAATGACATATCCTGATCAAAAATGACTCCAAGATTTCTCACAGTATTACTAGAGGTCAGGGTAATGCCATCCAGAGTAAGGATCTGGTTAGACACCATGTTTCTAAGATTTGTGGGGCCAAGTACAATAACCTCAGTTTTATCTGAGTTTAAAAGCAGGAAATTAGAGGTCATCCATGTCTTTATGTCTGTAAGACAATCCTGCAGTTTAGCTAATTGGTGTGTGTCCTCTGGCTTCATGGATAGATAAAGCTGGGTATCATCTGCGTAACAATGAAAATTTAAGCAATACCGTCTAATAATACTGCCTAAGGGAAGCATGTATAAAGTGAATAAAATTGGTCCTAGCACAGAACCTTGTGGAACTCCATAATTAACTTTAGTCTGTGAAGAAGATTCCCCATTTACATGAACAAATTGTAATCTATTAGACAAATATGATTCAAACCACCGCAGCACAGTGCCTTTAATACCTATGGCATGGTCTAATCTCTGTAATAAAATTTTATGGTCAACTGTATCAAAAGCAGCACTGAGGTCTAACAGAACAAGCACAGAGATGAGTCCACTGTCCGAGGCCATAAGAAGATCATTTGTAACCTTCACTAATGCTGTTTCTGTACTATGATGAATTCTAAAACCTGACTGAAACTCTTCAAATAGACCATTACTCTGCAGATGATCAGTTAGCTGTTTTACAACTACCCTTTCAAGAATTTTTGAGAGAAAAGGAAGGTTGGAGATTGGCCTATAATTAGCTAAGATAGCTGGGTCAAGTGATGGCTTTTTAAGTAATGGTTTAATTACTGCCACCTTAAAAGCCTGTGGTACATAGCCAACTAACAAAGATAGATTGATCATATTTAAGATCGAAGCATTAAATAATGGTAGGGCTTCCTTGAGCAGCCTGGTAGGAATGGGGTCTAATAAACATGTTGATGGTTTGGATGAAGTAACTAATAAAATAACTCAGACAGAACAATCGGAGAGAAAGAGTCTAACCAAATACCGGCATCACTGAAAGCAGCCAAAGATAACGATACGTCTTTGGGATGGTTATGAGTAATTTTTTCTCTAATAGTTAAAATTTTGTTAGCAAAGAAAGTCATGAAGTCATTACTAGTTAAAGTTAATGGAATACTCAGCTCAATAGAGCTCTGACTCTTTGTCAGCCTGGCTACAGTGCTGAAAAGAAACCTGGGTTTGTTCATATTTTCTTCAATTAGTGATGAGTAGAAAGATGTCCTAGCTTTACGGAGGGCTTTTTTTATAGAGCAACAGACTCTTTTTCCAGGCTAAGTGAAGATCTTCTAAATTAGTGAGACGCCATTTCCTCTCCAACTTACGGGTTATCTGCTTTAAGCTACGAGTTTGTGAGTTATACCACGGAGTCAGGCACTTCTGATTTAAAGCTCTCTTTTTTAGAGGAGCTACAGCATCCAAAGTTGTCTTCAATGAGGATGTAAAACTATTGACGAGATACTCTATCTCACTTACAGAGTTTAGGTAGCTACTCTGCACTGTGTTGGTATATGGCATTAGAGAACATAAAGAAGGAATCATATCCTTAAACCTAGTTACAGCGCTTTCTGAAAGACTTCTAGTGTAATGAAACTTATTCCCCACTGCTGGGTAGTCCATCAGAGTAAATGTAAATGTTATTAAGAAATGATCAGACAGAAGGGAGTTTTCAGGGAATACTGTTAAGTCTTCAATTTCCATACCATAAGTCAGAACAAGATCTAAGATATGATTAAAGTGGTGGGTGGACTCATTTACTTTTTGAGCAAAGCCAATAGAGTCTAATAATAGATTAAATGCAGTGTTGAGGCTGTCATTCTCAGCATCTGTGTGGATGTTAAAATCGCCCACTATAATTATCTTATCTGAGCTAAGCACTAAGTCAGACAAAAGGTCTGAAAATTCACAGAGAAACTCACAGTAACGACCAGGTGGACGATAGATAATAACAAATAAAACTGGTTTTTGGGACTTCCAATTTGGATGGACAAGACTAAGAGTCAAGCTTTCAAATGAATTAAAGCTCTGTCTGGGTTTTTGATTAATTAATAAGCTGGAATGGAAGATTGCTGCTATTCCTCCGCCCCGGCCCGTGCTACGAGCATTCTGACAGTTAGTGTTACTCGGGGGTGTTGACTCATTTAAACTAACATATTCATCCTGCTGTAACCAGGTTTCTGTAAGGCAGAATAAATCAATATGTTGATCAATTATTATATCATTTACCAACAGGGACTTAGAAGAGAGAGACCTAATGTTTAATAGACCACATTTAACTGTTTTAGTCTGTGGTGCAGTTGAAGGTGCTATATTATTTTTTCTTTTTGAATTTTTATGCTTAAATAGATTTTTGCTGGTTATTGGTAGTCTGGGAGCAGGCACCGTCTCTACAGGGATGGGGTAATGAGGGGATGGCAGGGGGAGAGAAGCTGCAGAGAGGTGTGTAAGACTACAACTCTGCTTCCTGGTCCAAACCCTGGATAGTCACGGTTTGGAGGATTTAAGAAAATTGGTCAGATTTCTAGAAATGAGAGCTGCTCCATCCAAAGTGGGATGGATGCCGTCTCTCCTAACAAGACCAGGTTTTCCCCAGAAGCTTTGCCAATTATCTATGAAGCCCACCTCATTTTGTGGACACCACTCAGACAGCCAGCAATTCAAGGAGAACATGCGGCTAAACATGTCACTCCCGGTCTGATTGGGGAGGGGCCCAGAGAAAACTACAGAGTCCGACATTGTTTTTGCAAAGTTACACACCGATTTAATGTTAATTTTAGTGACCTCCGATTGGCGTAACTGGGTGTCATTACTGCCGACGTGAATTACAATCTTACCAAATTTACGCTTAGCCTTAGCCAGCAGTTTCAAATTTCCTTCAATGTCGCCTGCTCTGGCCCCCGGAAGACAATTGACTATGGTTGCTGGTGTCGCTAACTTCACATTTCGCAAAACAGAGTCGCCAATAATCAGAGTTTGATCCTCGGCGGGTGTGTCGTCGAGTGGGGAAAAACGGTTAGAGATGTGAACGGGTTGGCGGTGTACACGGGGCTTCTGTTTAGGACTACGCTTCCTCCTCACAGTCACCCAGTCAGCCTGCTTTCCCGTCTGCTCGGGATCTGCCAGAGGGTAACTAACGGCGGCTAAGCTACCTTGGTCCGCACCGACTACAGGGGCCTGGCTAGCTGTAGAATTTTCCATGGTGCGGAGCCGAGTCTCCAATTCGCCCAGCCTGGCCTCCAAAGCTACGAATAAGCTACACTTATTACAAGTACCGTTACTGCTAAAGGAGGCCGAGGAATAACTAAACATTTCACACCCAGAGCAGAAAAGTGCGGGAGAGACAGGAGAAGCCGCCATGCTAAATCGGCTAAGAGCTAGTAGCTACGCTAAGCTAGCGGATTCCTAAAAACACGCAAAGTGAATAATGTGTAAATAATTTAGAGGTGATTCAGCAGAAGGAGTGCTTTAGTTAAGGCACGTAAAGATTACACTGGGAAACAAATCGTAATCTAGATAACTAGATCAATCTAACTGCGCAGATTAAACAGCTAACAGATACAGAAAAACACCGCTGTGCTCCGGAACAGGAAGTGATACAATACCGCAGTGAGAGCCAACCACCAGTAGAGGTGCGAGCCGACGCTGCAATCCGCCCGCACGTCTTTCATTAAAAAATCTCCTTTAACAGTGGAATATCCGGATAAAATGCTGAAACCGACTTCTTCTGAAACTTCTCTGTTCTCTCACGACGTCCTGGATCAATAGAGCCTGAAATATGGAGGTTTTCAGCTTGAAACAGGCTGACGACGGCGCCTGAGAGTGCTGGTCGACGTCTCGCACCGTGGGAAGTCCTTAAAGAGACAGTATCACCTCAAAATCTTTCAGCTGTTAAAATTTTCACCGAAAACCAGCTTAATTTTTCGAACCGTGTCCACTTCGATGTGTCTGACAGGTTTAGAAAAAATTTTGATCAAACAAAGCGCCAGTCTCTCAGCAACTTCTCAGACAAAGGAATTCCGACGAGGGGCTGGACGACTCCTCCCACAAGGAGTGCTCACAGGCGAATGACGTCACCGACAGGCGTGGAAAAACTCACGCATGCGCACGAGGGTTCAAGCATGTCTGACGTAAAAACATATGAATGAAATCCATATAGTTTTTGAAAAAAATAAAAAGGACCTATACTTTATTGACAGACCTCGTATTTATTTAAGTTAACAGAACTTGATAAAAATGTGTAAGTATTTGGGACTATTTTATGCCAGTCTCAAGATATTTTGCCTCCAATGCGCTTACCGAGTCTGTGGGCTCGGTAAATGCTGCAGCGGGCCACTCACACCACCCCCCTCTCTGCTGTGTGGAGCTGCGACCAACTCCAGCACCACGCCCCTGTCTGGTGTATGGAGCTGCGGCCAACTCTGGCAACAGGTCCAGAGACTACGCTTGCTGTCTATCCTTGGATAGACTTCTTGCGGAAAAATCCTCAGTGCCGCAGGGTCTCGGTAACCGCAGCCACAGAGCTCCGTGGCCACTGAGAGAGGTTTGTATCTTTTTAATGACTTGGATTCTCTGCGGGTCCCGTATTCGTACCCCGCAATGGTAACACCGGAGGCAGTGTGAGCGAGAGTTTCTCTTCTTCTTTCCCATCTTCAATCTTGTTCAGTTCGTCCGATGACCTTTATGCCATTGCTTTTGCTGTTCTTCTCGTTTGCTCTCCTCCTCTTTCCATTGCTCAAACATTTTATTTTGGCCAAAAATATTCAAATTCACTTGGAAATCCATGTTTTATCAGGTTTCTGTCATTCACCTGCCAAAATACAGCTGATCTGCGTCAACTGATTTGCCCGTTGCTATGGTGTCAACCAGAGCAGTGATTTAACTCGCCAAACTATGTGTGCATATACACGAAAATAATGCACACCAGTTAGACATGGAATTCTCACTAACCATGCTATAAGTCCATTAATAAATGCTTATCAACGCATTAGTAAACTTAAAATACTAAAGCCTTTATAAGCTGTTAGTAAAGTATTTGGTGTGAGCTTAATTAAAGTGATGCTTAAATTTGCATTATAACTCATTTGTAGATGCTATTTATGTGTTACGCAGAGTCACCAGCAGCTCAACCAATTCACTGTTAAATATCCATTCATAAATACTTAATGCATTGTGTTATTGTAGGATTCTTAAATGGTTTATAGAGAATTAAAAAATCATTTCTAAATGTTTCATAAAGACATTACATGTTTTGTTATTAATAATTATTAAGCCATCTATTTATGTTCTTACCAATGAGTAGCTAATAAAAAAGAATGCTTAATAATTTGTGAGGCAAAAATGCAAAGACAATAAAAATATGATTTGTAAAGTTTTTTAAGTTTTTAGAACTATTAATGATCAACTTTTCTTGAGTGGTTTATAGAGAATTAAAAAATCATTTATAAATGTTTTATAAAGACATTACATATTTTGCTATTAATAATTATTAAGCCACCTATTTATGTTCTTACCAATGCTTTGTAAATATTTTACAAGTAAAAAAGAATGATTTGTAAATGTTTTACAAGTAGTTATTTAAGCATTTACTTACACTTTTTAAATGCTTTACTAATGCTTTATAGCGTGCAGTTAATATAAAGTGTTACCAAATTATTGAACAACAACAAAACAAAATTCTTTCATATACAGTAGTGAACTTGTTAAAAAAGGCAGTACAGACAAGAAAAATGCAATGCTAAAGTACCTTTGGCCATATGAGCATAAAAATAGCAGACACAACATATAGTTTCACTTGGCCAACTCATGCAGTAGTGCCAATATATGGCCCTGGTGGACAAACCCCAAAATAAAATGTGACCTTTTGATCCTAAAAGTGGGCCAAGGTCAGCTACCTTCAATGTCCTGCAAGTTCATTATCCTGAGATTACACTCTGTAAACGTTGTGACAACAGAGAAAACACATGTAATTAATGAAAGAGTGTGTGGAAAGAATGTGACCTTTTGACCGCTTAAAATAGGTCAAGGTTAGCCATCGTTGAACTTGTCCAAGGTCTGTGTACACCAAGAATGTTTCCTGTGAATTTGAAGACCCTGGCAGTAGTCGGAATGGACAAACAGACGGACAGACAAAGGGACGCAAAGTCTTCTCAGTACACGATGGCCATATTTTAGCCTTGGGTAAAAATGTAAGGTTGACATGATTATGGACACAGTTTAACGAGTCATCATGTTCACACTCAGTTTTATTTAGGGCCCCATCACACTTATCACGAATGTGAGTGAATGACGCCAAATCAGCCCAAGTGGGAAAAACAACCAAAATTCGAGCCGCATTCAGAAAGGACAGACATTTGCCGTGTACAAGTGCCCTAGGAATATCCAGGATGTGTGATGAAGCCGCCTGAAATGAATCACATACATCTGGAGTGCAGCAGCTCCTGACGTCAGGTCGACTGCAGCCGGAACACAGTACAGATGCCCAGAGTGCAATTTGGATGTGATCACAACACAGGACAAAACACCACAGTGCCGGAAAAATGCTGCACAAATATGCAGAATGCATCTGTACGTGTGCGGTCCGTGGAAGGCAAGCAAGGGGAGGGGCCTGGCCAAGCGAGCGCTGTGGTCCACTCTTTTGAAGATCTGGTGTGTCACACTGCTGGGTTTCACATGACATCCAACCCATGGACTGATTACATGTAAACCAAGGTACCCTGACTATCACATCACTGTCATGCAAATGGTCCGTGTGATCACAATATTATGGACATTTCATCACTGATGTGCACACCCACAGCTATTATTACCGGTAATAGCTACCAGTCCATGGTGCAATGCAGTAAACCCATGATGAGGAGACCCTGTATGACACACATTAGTCCATATACTGGATAAAATATGGAAACCAGAGGAGAGGTAATGCAGGTCCAGACATTAACGCCCCCCAACCCCCATTGCACGTGCACCCTCTCTCTCTCCCTTACCCACCAGGAAATCAGCTGTTTGACAGCTGTTCAAACAGGCTCAGGCATGCACAGCAAAGTGATCAGCTGTTTATGAGCACACACACGCAGCTGAGCAATCATATGATCCAGTCTCATGCACATGCAGCGGTTCATTCAGATGAGGGAGCATCATGCAGGACCCACAGTGCGATCAGGTAATCGGGGCTCACGCACACACAGCAGTTCATTCAGATGAGGGAACCTCATGCATGACAAGTACAATACTGTTTGTATTTCTTCATAATTCATGTAAATAAAGTCCAAGACATAATCAGTGTCCTGGAAATGTTCATGTATCTATCCCCTGACTTGTCCGAAGAAAACTGGATGTAAAAGTGATGGTTTACATGTGCTATACTAAAGGGGGCACTTATTTAATCACACCATCATTTTAGCTTTTAGATTTTTATTTATTTTAATTCACAATGTAGAGATTACGTTTCACTGTGACTTTAAAGGGCATCTTTAAAGCCTGAATTTTTTTGTTTTGTTTTGTTTTTTGATGTCCTAAAAAATTTCTAACATGTAAAAACTCAAGGGGGCAAGCACATTTTCACACCATATATATCTTGTGGGTGGTTTTGTCATGTTTTCTTGGTGTCTGGTTTGCTTGGTGTTTCTCTGTCTTCACTCTCTTGTCTGGTGGTTGGGATTTGGGTGTGCCTTGTCCCTTTTGTTTGCCACGCCCTCTTCCTGATTGTGCTCCCACAACTGTCTCATTTTTGCCTTGCCATTTTCTGAACCTATTGCCTGTTTCTGACCTCGACCTTGTCTCATTTTGGATACCGTTACTGATTTTGGCTTGCTTACCTGTGTACCAACCTTTTTCTGGCTCTTCAGTAAAACCCTTGTTTTACACTTCAATCAATCCATTTTATTTATATAGCGCCAAATCACAACAAACAGTTGCCCCAAGGAGCTTTATATTGTAAGGCAAGGCCATACAATAATTACGTAAAAACCCAAACGGTCAAAACGACCCCCTGTGAGCAAGCACTTGGTGACAGTGGGAAGGAAAAACTCCCTTTTAACAGGAAGAAACCTCCAGCAGAACCAGGCTCAGGGAGGGGCAGTCTTCTGCTAGGACTGGTTGGGGCTGAGGGAGAGAACCAGGAAAAAGACATGCTGTGGAGGGGAGCAGAGATCAATCACTAATGATTAAATGCAGAGTGGTGCATACAGAGCAAAAAGAGAAAGAAACACTCAGTGCATCATGGGAACCCCCCAGCAGTCTAAGTCTATAGCAGCATAACTAAGGGATGGTTCAGGGTCACCTGATCCAGCCCTAACTATAAGCTTTAGCAAAAAGGAAAGTTTTAAGCCTAATCTTAAAAGTAGAGAGGGTGTCTGTCTCCCTGATCTGAATTGGGAGCTGGTTCCACAGGAGAGGAGCCTGAAAGCTGAAGGCTCTGCCTCCCATTCTACTCTTACAAACCCTAGGAACTACAAGTAAGCCTGCAGTCTGAGAGCGAAGCGCTCTATTGGGGTGATATGGTACTATGAGGTCCCTAAGATAAGATGGGACCTGATTATTCAAAACCTTATAAGTAAGAAGAAGAATTTTAAATTCTATTCTAGAATTAACAGGGAGCCAATGAAGAGAGGCCAATATGGGTGAGATATGCTCTCTCCTTCTAGTCCACTTGTGCGAATCTTGCATTTGTGTCCAGTCTTATTGGATCCAGGTCACCGACACACACACACACACACACACACACAGACACACACAAACACACACACACACACATATATATATATATATATATATATATATATATATATATATATATACACACACAACCTGGTCTCATGGCAAGTAGCTTGAAATATACATTAATCTATTGATTTGTGATATTGTCACGAAAAGCACCACATTTTCATCACTGCAGCACTAATTCATTCTAATACATTCTGTGATGGCTGCACAAAATTAAAAGTGAAGCGGGGGGGTTGGGATGGTTATGGTTAGAGTTGGGGGTAGGAGTAGTGTTAGTAATAGTGAGTTAAAAAAGCCTCGTCACGAACATTTTAATCATTTCATGATGGAAGCATGAAACAAAATGTAAGACTGGGCTGATATATATAGTTGTATGTAAAAGTGGGCACCACTGATGATTTCCATGATTTTCCATTATAAATCATTGGTTGTTTGGATCAGCAATTTCAGTTAAATATATCATATAGCAGACAAACACACTGATATTTGAGAAGTGAAATGAAGTTTATAGGATTTACAGAAAATGTGCAATAATGCTTTAAACAAAATTAGGCAGGTGCATAAATTTGGGCACCCCAACAGAAAAAAAAGTCAATATTTAGTAGATCCTCCTTTTGCAGAAATAACACCCTCTACACCAGAGGTCTCAAACTGGATCCAGAAAGGGCAGAGAGGGTGCAGGTTTTCTGTGCAACCACCCACTCCAGCAGGTGATTTCACTGATTAACATCACTTTGAGCAGGTGAAATCAGTTAATCAGTGAAATCACCTGCTGGAGTGGGTGGTTGCACAGAAAACCTGCACCCTCTCGGCCCTTTCTGGAACTGCTTTGAGACCTCTGCTCTAAACGCTTCCTATAGCTTCCAATGAGAGTCTGGATTCTGGTTGAAGGTATCTTGGACCATTCTTCTTTACAAAACGTCTCAGATTTGCAGGTTTCTGAGCATGGACAGCCCACTTAAAATCACACGACAGATTTTCAATAATATTCAGGGCTGGGGAATGAGATGGTCATTCCAGAACATTATACTTGTCCCTCTCCATGAATGCCTTAGATTTTGAGCAGTGTTTAGGGTCATTGTCTTGTTGAAAGATCCAGCCCCGGCGCAACTTCAGCTTTGTCACTGATTCATGAACATTGTTCTCAAGAATCTGCTGATATTGATTGGAATCCATGTGACCCTCAACTTTAAGAAGATTCCCAGTACCTGCACTGGCCACACAGTGACACAGCATGATGGAACAACCTCCAAATTTTACTGTCGGTAGCAAGGATTTTTCTTGGAATGCTGTGTTCTTTTTCCACCCCTTTTTTATGTCCAAATAACAAGCGCCTTGGGGCAACTGTTTGTTGTGATTTGGCGCTATATAAAAAAAAAGTTGATTGATTGATTGATTGATTGATTGAAATAACTCAATTTGAGTTTCATCAGTCCACAGCACCTTATTCCAAAATGTATCTGATCACCTACCAACCAGCAAGAATTCTGGCTCTCACAGACCTGTCAGCTTTTCTCTAAGAAGGTTTCCTATTCTGCACTCTTTACCTGTATTAATTACACCTGTTTGAACTTGTTATCTGTATAAAGACACCTGTGCACAGACTCAATCAATTACACTCCAACCTGTCCACCATGGCCAAGACCTAAAGGCTGTCTAAAGACATGAAGGACAAAACTGTCGACCTGCACAAGGCTGGGATGGGAAACAGGACAATAGGTAAGCAGCTTGGTGAGAAGACAAAAACTGTTATGATTATTTATTAGAAGGTGGAAGAAACACAAGATGACTGTCAGTCTCCCTCGGTCTAGGATTCCATTCAAGATGTCACTTTATGGGGTAAGGATGATTCTGAGAAAGCTCAGAACTACACAGGAGGACCTGGTCAATGACCTGAAGAGAGCTGGGACCACAGTCACAAAGATTACATTAGTAACACACAATGCCGTCATGGTTAAAAATCCTATGGGCAGCAAGGTTCAAGCCAGCACATGTCCAGGCCAAATTGAAGCTCACCAGTGACCATCTGGATGATCCAGAAGAGGCATGGGAGTCGGTCATGTGGTCAGATGAGACCAAAATAGAGCTTTTTGGCATCACCTCCACTTGCTGTGTTTAGAGGATGAGAACAACCCCAAGAAAACCGTCCCAACCGTGAAGCATGGGGGTGGAAACATAGGGGTGCTCTTCTGCAAAGGGGACAGGACGACTGCATCGTATTGAAGGGAGGATGGATGGGTGATGTATTGCGAGATTTTGGCAAACAACCTCCTTCTCTCAGTAAGGGCATTGAAGATGGGTCATGGCTGGGTCTTCCAGCATGACAGTGACCCCAAACACACAGCCAGGGCAACTAAGGAGGGGCTCCATAAGAAGTATTTCAAGGTCCTGGAGTGGCCTGGCCAGTCTCCAGACCTGAACTCAATAGAAAATCTTTGGAGGGAGCCGAAACTCCAAACCTGAAAGATCTGGAGAAAATCTGTATGGAGGAGTGGACCAAAATGAAACGTCTGACCTCTGTAGTGGCAGACAGATGTTTCTGTACCAATTGTTAAGGTCTGCTTTATTAGGTGATCAAATACTTATTTCATGCAATAAAATGCAAATTAATTATTTAAAAATCATACAATGTGATTTTCTGGATTTTTTTTTTATTCTGTCTCTCACAGTTGAAGTGTACCTACGATAAAAAATACAGACCTCTCCATTCTTTGTAGGTGGGAAAACCTGCAACTTTGACAGGGGATCAAATACTTATTTCCCCCACTGTAGACAGACAGACAGACAGACAGACAGACAGACAGACAGACAGACAGACAGACAGACAGACAGATAGATAGATAGATAGATAGATAGATAGATAGATAGATAGATAGATAGATAGATAGATAGATAGATAGATAGATAGATAGATAGATAGATAGATAGATAGATAGATAGATAGATAGATAGATAGATAGATAGATAGATAGAAAATTCATGCTGACAAAGTAGCACTGTTAAAAAAAACTGTTTTGGGCTATTTCCAGCAGTCCTTAAAATGAGACTTTTTCAACGTACTCTTTCACCACCTCTATTGAGAACAAACCCTGCTGTTAGCCCTGAATACCCCAGCGAAGAGACTTAATTATGCCAGCTACCTCTGGGAGACAACCTTCCTGCTTCTCCACCTAAGGTTCTCAGTCGTCTGCTAAAATTGACCAATTTCCATGGGAACAAAGTACACCGCCAATGACATCGTACTGTGTCTTATCACTCTGGGATGGTGCCAATGCAGATCCCAGCATGAGGCAGTTGTTACTTGGATCCTGATAAATTGGCAGCCAAACAATATGTCTTAAACACAAACACAGATGCGCACAAAGAAAACATACACTGCTGCACACACCGATGGACAAACACAGTCATGCATTATAGAACTTTTGTTTTAATGGAAGTGAATGATTAATTTTGGGATTGTAATGCATGGGGATACATGTGCACTCCATTTTATGCCTTACAAAGTGTGTCCAGAGCTGCAGTCATTAGCATGTAGGCTCAGTGGATTTGCGATCCATTGCAGGCCCTGCACGCCAGGAAGCTGCATTGCTAACGAAGTGGTAAATTCAGTGTTAATGAGTGGCTTCACTGTTACCACCTCGGAGGGAAAACGTTCCAAACTCCATATTCTCCCCATCTGTTGTGGTGCAAGAGGTTGGAAGAAGGAACAGACGTTCTACATTTAAAGTGAGCTTCGCTGTTACCCCCAAACGGCAGGGTGGCAAAACCATCAAAATATCTTGGATCAAAATGTGAAAGCCTCATTAACAGCCAACTCGCACTGCTTGCTTCTATATATAACCAATGGGGTTCAACAGAAAAGCACATTTAAAAATGTATTTGCTTCCATTGATTTCACTTAGTCAATGTTAAAAGACTGACTTTGCCTTGCCTGGAGATATTTACAGGGATTATAAGCTTTAACACAGTTCAAATTTATGCACAGATCAATATGACCCTTTTTTTAACTCATCCTGCCTCATGTTTCCTTGAAAATACAAAGAAAAAAAGCACTAAAGACTGGCAAATATGAGATTTAGGAAAAGCATTTTTGCATGTTGTCAAAGAAATGACTACAAAAGTTGAAAAGACAGCTCTCACTTTCTGGATGTGTTGTGATTTCAGTATCTGGTTTTGGTTTGTATAAATCATTTGTTCTTTTGTATAAATCATTTGTTTGTGTAAATTGTTTATTCATTTGTATAAATTATTTGCTCATTTGTGTAAATCGTTTGTTCATTTGTACGAGGTCTGTTAGAAAAGTATCTGACTTTTTTATTTTTTTCAAAAACCATATGGATTTGAATCATGTGTGATTGCATCAGCCAAGCGTGAACCTTAATGCGCATGCGTGAGTTTTTTCACGCCTGTCGGTTGCGTCATTCACCTGTGAGCAGGCTTTGTGTGAGCAGTGGTCCACACCTCTCGTTGGATTTTTATTGCGAATAAATGTCTGAACGATTTGGAGCTTTGCTGCATCAATTTTTTCCAGAAACTGTGAGAGACCTCCAGGTGGACACCATTCGGAAAATTCAAATGGCTTTGAGGGACGATTTTATGGGGATTACACAGATTAAGGAGTGCTCCAGCCAGTTTAAAGACCGCCCACAGCTGCTGAGAGCGTGCTGCACTCCGAGTGCCGATGGACAGGCTCAAACCCCGCTGAAACAACCAGATCATTTCCAATGTGAAGGCTTTGTTGATCCGGGACGTCGTCTGACTTTCACAAAAATGGCAGGAGACGTGGACATCAGTATTTTTTCAGCACATTCCACTGTTACAGGAGTTTTTTCATGGAAAGAAAAGCGGTGGATTGCGTGCTTCACGGTGGAGCCACATGGCGCAAAGCAACGCCGTGATGAAGCCTCACAGGACATGTTCTGGCATGTCCAGGCTCATCCACAATTTCTCGGTTAGTCACACGACTGAAAACCCACCGACAGCCGTCTGAAAGCCATCTCAAAGCCGTCCTGTTAGACCAACACGGAGGTGGTTTTGTGCCGCGCCATGAGTGGCACGGTGGCACAATCCTCCGCTTTTCTTTCCATGAAAAAAACTCCTGTGTCCAATTGGAGGTCTCTCACAGTTTCTGGAAAAAATTGATGCAGCAAAGCTCCACATTGTTCAGACATTTATTCGCAATAAAAATCCCACGAGAGGGGTGGACCACTGCTCACGCAAAGCCTGCTCACAGGGGAATGATGCAACCGACAGGCGTGAACAAACTCACGCATGCGCACGAAGGTTCAAGCTTGGCTGATGCAATCACACGTGATTCAAATCCATATGGTTTTTAAAAAAATAAAAAGGTTGGATACTTTTCTAACAGACCTCGTATAAATCATTTCTTTGTTTGTATAAATCACTTCATTTATATAAATTGTTTGAATACATCTTTGTTTGTATAAATGATTTGTTCTTTCATTAGTACGTACTCTTGTCTGTGTCATCCTGGTGATACTAACAAAGGTTAACACTTTATAATATCTACACACTCTGAATCATTATCTTAATGTGTTGTTCATTATTTGTAAAACTTTGTTAATCTCTTAATTTTCATCAGTAATTCATCAGTTATAAATGTTTTGTTCCTGGTAAATAAGGCCACAAAATGTGTTCATTAAGTGAATTGTCATATTTAATAAACGATGTGTTCGTCATTTGTAAATGAAGTAATATTCTGTCATTGAGAATGTTCAAATTGTTAAATAAGTATTTGTACATTTGTTTCACTTTCTGTGAAGTGTTTTTTAGAAGAATGCAGAGACTTTGTCTTTGTACTGCTAAACTTTGCAACCCATTTGTAAATGCTTTGTAAAACACAGAAAGTCCTCACTTTAGATAAGCTCACACATATACTTAGCTAACCACTGGTGACTTATGAATTACGGAATTGTGTGACATCGCGTTGGAATTTCAGTATTGGTATTTGTTCGGAAAGGATGTATGAACACACTCACTAACTATTAGTAAATCTGTAAAACATTACTTTTATAAAGGCATGCATTAATTAAGGTCTAAATAGTTCATCATTAGCTTTCACTTCCTGAACGATCACATAAATTTATTAGCAACTGGTTAATAATGGAAATTTTACTTCATGAACAATTGGTTACTGCATCAATTATTTCATATGTTTGAAGAATCAATTTTAATTACTGCATTTACAAATGTCTTACTGATATGACTTAATATAAGAACAATGCTTTACAAACAATGAACAAAACATTAGCTATCCATCCAGCCATCCATTTTCAATACCCGCTTACTCCAATTAATGGTCATGGGGGGCTGGAAACTATCCCAGCAGTCATAGGGTGTGAGGCAGGGTACACCCCGGACAGGACACCAGTCTGTCGCAGGGGCACATATAGATGGACGATCATATTCACACACACTGACACCTACGGTCAATTTTGACTCAATGCGTCACCTAACCTGCATAAATGGTAAATGTCATGCATTTATATAGTGCTTTTCTATCTGTATCAGAAGGTCAAAGTGGTTTATAGTAATGCCTCACATTCACACACACCAATGTCAAGGGTGCTGCCATACTACACTACACTGCCATATTTCACTACACACTGGAAGCAACTTGGGTATTAAGGACTTTGCCCTTGGTGATTTTCCAGCCAGACGGGGGTTTGCACTGAGGGTCCTCTGATCTCATGCCCACTGCTTAACCACTAGGCCATCACCTCCTCAAAATGACATGTCTTCGGATATGGGAGGAGGCTAGAGCACCCGGAGGGAGCTCACACAGGGAAGGACGCAGGGAGAACATGCAAACTCCACACAGAAAGGGTGGGATGTGATCCCACAACCTTCTTGCTGTGAGTCATTAGTACTAACCACTAATATACCGTGCTGCCAAGCATTAATTAAAAGCTTACAAATGCTTAACAAATGCTATTAGTGTTGACCATATAGAGCAGACAACTCTCTAGTATACAATACTTCAAATGACCATATATTAATTACATTTACATTACATTACATTTACAATTACATTTACATTTATGTATTAAATACATTTAGGACCAATTTTATTCACTTTATACATGCTTCCCTTAGGCAGTATTATTAGAAAGCATTGCTTAAATTTTCGTTGTTACGCAGATGATACCCAGCTTTATCTATCCATGAAGCCAGAGGGGACACACCAATTAGTTAAACTGCAGGATTGTCTTACAGACATAAAGACATGGATGACATCTAATTTCCTGCTTTTAAATTCAGATAAAACTGAAGTTATTGTACTTGGCCCCACAAATTTTAGAAACATGGTGTCTAACCAGATCCTTACTCTGGATGGCATTACCCTGACCTCTAGTAATACTGTGAGAAATCTTGGAGTCATTTTTGATCAGGATATGTCCTTCAATGTGCATATTAAGCAAATATGTAGGACTGCTTTTTTGCATTTGCGCAATATCTCTAAAATTAGAAAGGTCTTGTCTCAGAGTGATGCTGAAAAACTAATTCATGCATTTATTTCCTCTAGGCTGGACTATTGTAATTCATTATTATCAGGTTGTCCTAAAAGTTCCCTGAAAAGCCTTCAGTTAATTCAAAATGCTGCAGCTAGAGTATTGACTGTTATGTGGGCCGCTGAAGAGGAGGTACTGCTGGCCCACCACCACCAGTCGGCGCCCTGCTTGGAGTGCGGGCTTCAAGCATGAGAGGGCGCCAGAGCTATTGGAAGTGACAGCTGTCACCTGTCAACCTCACCAGCTGTCTCTCATTAACCTCCTTACAAGAAGCGGATCACAACTCCACCTCCTCGCCGAGAAATCATCTACCACAAAGGTAATTTCTCTGCTGACTTATCGATTGTCTAAACTTTGTTCTGTGTGCAGCCGCATTCCTGTGGTGATCCAGAAGAGGGACCAACAGGAGCTGCATGAAAGAAACGTATCTGGAGGTGGAGGTTTTCCCTCCCAGAGACTTTGAGTGTAAAGGTTGCTGGGTGTGAGGACTCACACTCACCTCCTTCTGTTTCTTCTTTGCCAGCAGTACCAGGGCCGACAACGGAGGACAGAGACCACCTGGGGATTCAGGACTTGGCGGCTCCGGTGTTCTTCAGGCCGTTGGTGGTGGAAGCGGTGTGGGCCCCGGCTCCTCGTTCATCAGAGGTCTCCTATCTTCGAGCCTGCCCACTGTCCTCTTGTATACAATTGGCACCTGTTATTTCTGTTTGTATTCCGTTGTGTACTTTCGCAACATTAAATTGTTACTCCTTTTCTTATCCATTGTCCGTTCACTTGCGCCCCCTGTTGTGGGTCCGTGTTACGACACCTTCCCAACAATTGACGGGGACTAGAAAGAGAGAGCATATCTCACCCATATTGGCCTCTCTTCATTGGCTTCCTGTTAATTCTAGAATAGAATTTAAAATTCTTCTTCTTACTTACACTCAACAAAAATATAAACGCAACACTTTTGGTTTTGCTCCCATTTTGTATGAGATGAGCTCGAAGATCTAAAACTTTTTCCACATACACAGTATCACCATTTCCCTCAAATATTATTCACAAACCAGTCGAAATCTGTGATAGTGAGCACTTCTCCTTTGCTGAGATAATCCATCCCACCTCACAGGTGTGCCATACCAAGATGCTGATTAGACACCATGATTAGTGCACAGGTGTGCCTTAGACTGTCCACAATAAAAGGCCACTCTGAAAGGTGCAGTTTTGTTTTATTGGGGGGATACCAGTCAGTATCTGGTGTGACCACCATTTGCCTCATTTAGTGCAACACATCTCCTTCGCATAGAGTTGATCAGGTTGTCAATTGTGGCCTGTGGAATGTTGGTCCACTCCTCTTCAATGGCTGTGCGATGTTGCTGGATATTGGCAGGAACTGGTACACGCTGTCGTATACGCCGGTCCAGAGCATCCCAAACATGCTCAATGGGTGACATGTCCGGTGAGTATGCCAGCCATGCAAGAACTGGGACATTTTCAGCTTCCAAGAATTGTGTACAGATCCTTGCAACATGGGGCCGTGCATTATCCTGCTGCAACATGAGGTGATGTTCTTGGATGTATGGCACAACAATGGGCCTCAGGATCTTGTCACGGTATCTCTGTGCATTCAAAATGCCATCAATAAAATGCACCTGTGTTCTTCGTCCGTAACAGACGCCTGCCCATACCATAACCCCACCTCCACCATGGGCCACTCGACCCACAACATTGACATCAGTAAACCGCTCACCCACACGACGCCACACATGCTGTCTGCCATCTGCCCTGGACAGTGTGAACCCGGATTTCATCCGTGAAGAGAACACCTCTCCAACGTGCCAAACGCCAGCGAATGTGAGCATTTGCCCACTCAAGTCGGTTACGACGACGAACTGGAGTCAGGTCGAGACCCCGATGAGGACGACGAGCATGCAGATGAGCTTCCCTGAGACGGTTTCTGACAGTTTGTGCAGAAATTCTTTGGTTATGCAAACCGATTGTTTCAGCAGCTGTCCGAGTGGCTGGTCTTAGACGATCTTGGAGGTGAACATGCTGGATGTGGAGGTCCTGGGCTGGTGTGGTTACATGTGGTCTGCGGTTGTGAGGCTGGTTGGATGTACTGCCAGATTCTCTGAAACGCCTTTGGAGATGGCTTATGGTAGAGAAATGAACATTCAATACACGAGCAACAGCTCTGGTTGACATTCCTGCTGTCAGCATGCCAATTGCACACTCCCTCAAATCTTACGACATCTGTGGTATTGTGCTGTGTGATAAAACTGCACCTTTCAGAGTGGCCTTTTATTGTGGGCAGTCTAAGGCACACCTGTGCACTAATCATGGTGTCTAATCAGCATCTTGATATGGCACACCTGTGAGGTGGGATGGATTATCTCAGCAAAGGAGAAGTGCTCACTATCACAGATTTAGACTGGTTTGTGAACAATATTTGAGGGAAATGGTGATATTGTGTATGTGGAAAACGTTTTAGATCTTTGAGTTCATCTCATACAAAATGGGAGCAAAACCAAAAGTGTTGCGTTTATATTTTTGTTGAGGTATAAGGTTTTGAATAATCAGGTCCCATCTTATCTTAGGGACCTCATAGTACCATATCACCCCAATAGAGCGCTTCGCTCTCAGACTGCAGGCTTACTTGTAGTTCCTAGGGTTTGTAAGAGTAGAATGGGAGGCAGAGCCTTCAGCTTTCAGGCTCCTCTCCTGTGGAACCAGCTCCCAATTCAGATCAGGGAGACAGACACCCTCTCTACTTTTAAGATTAGGCTTAAAACTTTCCTTTTTGCTAAAGCTTATAGTTAGGGCTGGATCAGGTGACCCTGAACCATCCCTTAGTTATGCTGCTATAGACTTAGACTGCTGGGGGGTTCCCATGATGCACTGAGTGTTTCTTTCTGTTTTTGCTCTGTATGCACCACTCTGCATTTAATCATTAGTGATTGATCTCTGCTCTCTTCCACAGCATGTCTTTTTCCTGGTTCTCTCCCCTCAGCCCCAACCAGTCCTAGCAGAAGACTGCCCCTCCGTGAGCCTGGTTCTGCTGGAGGTTTCTTCCTGTTAAAAGGGAGTTTTTCCTTCCCACTGTCACCAAGTGCTTGCTCACAGGGGGTTGTTTTGACTGTTGGGGTTTTTACGTAATTATTGTATGGCCTTGTCTTACAATATAAAGCGCCTTGGGGCAACTGTTTGTTGTGATTTGGCGCTATATAAATAAAATTGATTGATTGAAATTGATTGATTGACTTGGCCTGGGCCTTGCTGATTGATGACTTGAAAATGACTTTATGGTAACTTTGTCCCACCTGTGGTGGTTAATAATTGACTTTCCACTCTTAAGCAGTAGTGTCAAAGTTATTCCAGAAAGGGCCAAGACCTTGAAGGTTTTTTTTTTGTTTGTTTGTTTTTTGCAATTTCATTGATGAATTCATTTCATCTGCTCAAACTGATCTTAATCAGTGAAATCACTTGGTGAAGTGGGTGGTAAAGTAAACCTGCACCCTCTTGCCCCTTTCTGGAATCAATTTGACATCTGTGCTCTGGAGCAAAGAGTTGACCAGAACTATACTGTGCTGTACTGTAAATAAACACTGGCCTTGACTGGGAAAGTAACCTGTGTTAGACTGGCATCCCATCCAGGGAGAGTCATAGACTCTCATCCACTTCATGCTATGATATCTGGGGATAATCAAAACATATTGGAGATGCAAATTTTGAAGAGTTCTGCTGTCTGCTACAAAGGATGTTCAATGAAGTCAAATCATTTTCTGTCTTAAGTAGTGGTGCAGCTTAGCTAAAATGTCCTTAAAAATGGTTCATTTTGTGATAAAGGAATTTGACACACATATTCTAAATTAACCAATGTTTATTTTCAGATATTTAGCCATTCTGGAGCTGACCTCTAATGAGCTACAGGGGTCAAAATTTTAAAATACTCCAATCATGTTGAAAACTCTCACACACACACTCATCTTCAACAACTTAGTCCAATTAAGGGTCGCAGGGGGCTGGAGCCTATCCCAGCAGTCATAGAGCGCGAGGCGGGGTACACCCAGGACAGGATGCCAGTCTGTCACAGGACAACAAACAGACAAACAAACACATTCACACCCACTCACACACCTACGGACAATTTAAAGATTCCAATCCACCTAACCCGCATGTCTTTGGATGTGGGAGGAAACCGGAGCACCCAGAGGAAATCGACGCAAGCACGGGGAGAACATGCAAACTCCACACAGAAAGGCCACAGGTGAGAATTGAACCCATGACTTTCTTGCTGTGAGGCAACAATGCTAACCACTAAGCCACTGTGCTGCCCATTTTGAAAACTATACCACATTATTTGTCTGATCATAGTGTTTCCAAAAAGGTGTAGTTTGAACCATCTATGACTGAATTCCATGGAGTTATGGGGTAAAAACAGACAAAATGGTGACAAAGGTCAGTTTCAGTTTGTATAGGGGTCAAAAATTAAAGTTGCTCCAGTTTTGGTAAAAAAAAAAAAAAAAAATACAAATTATGGGTTGAGTTAATATACTCAACAAAAATATAAACGCAACACTTTTGGTTTTGCTCCCATTTTGTATGAGATGAACTCAAAGATCTAAAATTTTTTCCACATACACAATATCACCATTTCCCTCAAATATTGTTCACAAACCAGTCTAAATCTGTGATAGTGAGCACTTCTCCTTTGCTGAGATAATCCATCCCACCTCACAGGTGTGCCATATCAAGATGCTGATTAGACACCATGATTAGTGCACAGGTGTGCCTTAGACTGCCCACAATAAAAGGCCACTCTGAAAGGTGCAGTTTTGTTTTATTGGGGGGGGGGGGGGGGGGGGAATACCAGTCAGTATCTGGTGTGCCTCATGCAGTGCAACACATCTCCTTCGCATAGAGTTGATCAGGTTGTCAATTGTGGCCTGTGGAATGTTGGTCCACTGCTCTTCAATGGCTGTGCGAAGTTGCGACGACGAACTGGAGTCAGGTCGAGACCCCGATGAGGACGACGAGCATGCAGATGAGCTTTCCTGAGACGGTTTCTGACAGTTTGTGCAGAAATTCTTTGGTTATGCAAACCGATTGTTTCAGCAGCTGTCCGAGTGGCTGGTCTCAGACGATCTTGGAGGTGAACATGCTGGATGTGGAGGTCCTGGGCTGGTGTGGTTACACGTGGTCTGTGGTTGTGAGGCTGGTTGGATGTACTGCCAAATTCTCTGAAACGCCTTTGGAGACGGCTTATGGTAGAGAAATGAACATTCAATACACGAGCAACAGCTCTGGTTGACATTCCTGCTGTCAGCATGCCAATTGCACGCTCCCTCAAATCTTGCGACATCTGTGGCATTGTGCTGTGTGATAAAACTGCACCTTTCAGAGTGGCCTTTTATTGTGGGCAGTCTAAGGCACACCTGTGCACTAATCATGGTGTCTAATCAGCATCTTGGTATGGCACACCTGTGAGGTGGGATGGATTATCTCAGCAAAGGAGAAGTGCTCACTATCACAGATTTAGACTGGTTTGTGAACAATATTTGAGGGAAATGGTGATATTGTGTATGTGGAAAAAATTTTAGATCTTTGAGTTCATCTCATACAAAATGGGAGCAAAACCAAAAGTGTTGCGTTTATATTTTTGTTGAGTGAATCGTTTGTGCCATCTGTCATGCTTCATTATCATGTTACAGGAGTAAGGGCCCCTTCATACATAGTGCAAATTTGGTCAATTTGCGCATAAAGTACGCATGAAGCAGGAATCATGTGCAAAAGGTGTAAAACCGCAGCTGCCTCGTACACCTGTTGCTACAACTATTTGCGCACACCAGCAGCTGAAAGACAGTGTGCGCTGTGCAAGCCCACCGAACCCTCTCACGGTAGGTGTCGGCCATACCAGGTGACACGCACGGACATTTAACACCACTCATGTGGCACTTAGAAAATGTGTGGCCATTTGGCATGGCACTATTAACACAACAACAGTCTGCAGACAATCACTGTCGAGCTGGATGTGAAATTTGTCTAAGTTCTCCACAAATGTTGGTCTGTGCGCTGAACTGACAGGAGGTGTGGCCACCGACAGAAGCAGCTGTGGGGAGCTGTGGATCTGGACATCCCAGCTGGAGAACACATACTGTGTTTGGACAGACATGAACTAACAACTGCCCACTGTAAAATCATATATCGCTGTGGCAATGGGCTGCAGCGACCGCGCGTGGACATTGACAGACTGCTCCCAGATTGAAACGGACCATCTGATCATAACACACAGTGAGCGATCTGACTGTCACACCACCCACGTGACGTGAGCTCTGTTCCACATGACGTGGTGTCAGTTCTGTGGTGCGGCGTCCACAAGACACGTGTGTGGCTGACTGGATGTGTTATGTTTCTGTCCTGTTTGGGTTCCAGTCTTATTTGCCCCCTTTCTTTTCCTTCAGTTTAGCCCAGTCTTGACTTTGTTTTTATTTTTTGCCTCTTGATTATGTTTATTCTTGTTTCCTTTCATTCTAGTATTCTGGTTCTTGTATTATTCTGTGGTCCTTGCTTTTTGTTCTTTATTGTATTCTTGGTTCTCAAGTATTGCATTTTTGGTTTAGTCATTTATTGCTTTTCTTTCTGTCACTAGTTTCATTCTTGGTTATCCTTTTTATTTTTAGTCATGTATGTATTGGTTTAGCTTTTCACATTCTTTACATTATGCTTTAATCACAGATTTTGCTTATTGTTTATCTTCAGTGTTTTGTATCTGATTATGTTCCATTTGTGATTTATTTCTTATTAGTTATTTTGTATTGTCAATCAATCAATCAATTTTATTTATATAGCGCCAAATCACAACAAACAGTTGCCCCAAGGCGCTTTATATTGTAAGGCAAGGCCATACAATAATTACGGAAAAACCCCAACGGTCAAAACAACCCCCGATGAGCAAGCACTTGGCGACAGTGGGAAGGAAAAACTCCCTTTTAACAGGAAGAAACCTCCAGCAGAACCAGGCTCAGGGAGGGGCAGTCTTCTGCTGGGACTGGTTGGGGCTGAGGGGAGAGAATCAAGAAAAAGACATGCTGTGGAGGGGAGCAGAGATCAATCACTAATGATTAAATGCAGAGTGGTGCATACAGAGCAAAAAGAGAAAGATGTTGATGTTTATCACTTACCAGGACCTTGTCTTCGTCCTGTTTTTGCCACGCCATGTTTTGACTCTGCTCTGTGTACCAGACCCTGCTTTTTGCCTCAGCTCTGAAAACCCAGTTTTCTTGTGTACTGACCTTGCTTGTCTTTTTGACCACGTCTTCTGTCTCGCCCTTGCCTGGTACTTTTGCTCCACGGACTGCCTTCCTGTTACCGAACCCCTGCCTGTATTTTGACTCATATGTCCTGTTTGACAGCCTTCATTTGTGTGCAGCCTCTGTCTGTGCCTCACCTTCCCTCAGCCTGACAGGATGCATCGGACCAGTAGATGTGGACATGAGAAGAGTGAACTGCTTCATCATTCATGTCATTTCATGACTGTATGTCTGTGACCATGGGTCATCTACAGAGGAACAGACAGATCATATTTGTATTGCTCGCTAGATAAGAGGGATTCAATAAAATGATTCTGATTGGTAATCAGAGCTTTTGGTTTGGGTTCGATTCCCGTGGGTGGAATGTAATTTTTATTTTTTTAATATTTTCACAGCTGCTGTGAAAAGCTGCTGTGTTCCCATGTGCACAAAACCGTCGCAACATGTATTTTTAATTTTTTTAATTTATTTTTCTTCACAGCAGCTGCGCAATGTGTAACCACATCGTGCATCTGGTGGCACTGTGTTCCTGCGTGTACGAACCGTTGCACCAGCATTGTGCACGCCTACCCGTCGGCGAGATGTTTCATGGTTCACTCATAAGAGTTGATCCGAAGGGTGTCGCCCTGAGCTGTACATATTCGCACAATTTGTGAAGGGCCCCTAACATGTCATACGTCATAGAATCCAGTGGACGTCGACCTTGTTTGACCTTTACTTTGAAGACCAAGGATTCAACACAGTCAAAACTATTCCATTTATTAATCCTTTTATTTCAACCAATAATTTGCATCACTTTTTACCAAAATTTGAGCAACTTTAACTTTTGACCCCTGTACAAACTGAAACTGATCTTAGTTACCATTTTTGCTGTTTTTACCCCATAAATCCATAGAATTCAGACATAAATAGACCAAACTATACCTTTTAGGAATTGTTATGATCACACAAATAATGTGTCATAGTTTTCAACATGATTGGAGCATTTTTAAATTTTTACCCCTGTGTAATTCTTTACTGACCCCTCTAGCTCATTAGAGGTCAGCTCCAGGATGGTTCCATATCTGAAAATAAACATTAGTTAATTTAGAATATGTGTGAAAATTCCATGCTTTATCACAAAATGAACAATTGTTTTGCTATGAGGCAAAATGTGAATTCTATGGATTGAAACTGATTGAGGAGAAAAATTTAAATGCTGTGGTGTCAAAAAAAATTTTCTTCCTCTTCAGCTAAATATCTGGGCTGGCAGCAGAGTGGAGATGATGGTAAAGATATCACAGACCAATCAACCAAACCAGCTGCTGGAGCTGTCTGCATGGCTCAGCTGTCCGCACTGCATCCCTCTGCCATCACCTTTGCTGCAGAAATGTCTAAACAAGAGAAGCCTCAAGTACTGCGCTACACAACTACCCGAGCGAATGAGATCTATTGATTTATTTGACACAATGTGAATTTATGAAGCTGCAGCTTTAATGTGAGTATCAAAGCATGGATCAAAAAAACAACACAAAAGATTCTGCTTGACATTCCAGTAATCCCACAATGATAATACTCTTTCAACGAAGGTGTCGCAGTGAGGGGGAAACAGATAAGAAAACAGAAAAGCACTAATATACAAGGTACATACAAGGTCTATTAGAAAAGAAACCAACAGTTTTATTTTTTTAAAAAACTATATGGATTTGAATCACGCGTGATTACATCAGCCAAGCTTGAACCCTCGTGCTTTCAGAAGAGGTCGGAATCAGCAGTTTATCCGGACATTCCACTGTTAAAGGAGATTTTTTTTAATGAAAGACGTGCGGACAGATTGGCACGTCGGCTCGCAGCCGGCGCAGCGCGCCCCGCCACAGGAAAATACCTCCGTCTTGATAACCATTTGTAAAATCCAGGCGGCTTTTGGTGGCTTTCAGTTGAGTGAGTATCTGAGAAATTGTTTTAACAGCAGGGCATGATCTAACTTGTCCTTAAGACTTCCAACGGAGGTTGGAAGCCTCATCTCAGCCTTATCTCTGAGAAGCTCATCAGCCGTTAAAATTTTTACCGAAAACCAGCTGAATTTATCGAATGGTGTCCACTCAGTTGTGCCTTACAATTTTGAAAAAATTTTGATCAAACAAAGCAGCAGTCTCTGAGCCATTCCTAAACAATGAAAACACGACGAGAGGGTGGGCCACTCCTCACTCAAAGACTGTCCACAGGCGAATGACGTAACCGACAGGTGTGAAAAAACTCTCGCATGCCCACAAGGGTTCAAGCATGTCTGATGTAATCACACGTGATTCAAATCCATATGTTTTTGAAAAAAATAATAAGGCACAACTGAGTGGACACCATTCGATAAATTCAGCTGGTTTTCGGTAAAAATTTTAACGGCTGATGAGAGATTTTGGTCTGGTAGTGTCGCCGTAATTACGGCCCACGGCGCCTGATGGCGATCTGCACTTCAAGGCGGCAGCGTCTCGCCGTTTCAAGTTGAAACTTCCACATTTCAGGCTCTGTTGACCCAGGAAATCGTCAGAGAACAGAGAACTTTCAGAAGAAGTCGGCATGAGGAGTTTATTCGGACATTCCATTGTTAACGGACATTTTGTAATGAAAGAATGTGTGGGCAGAGTCGCATGTCGGGCCGGACCCGAACACGGGGGGTCGCGACAAGAAAAACACGTCCGTTCGAAACCTTAACAGGCAAGTTGGAACATGCCCAAGCTGTTAAACAATTTCTCAGTTACTCACTTGTTGAAAGCCATCAAAAGCCGCCTGAATTTTACAAATGGTTTTCAACACGGAGGTGTTTTTCCTGTCGCGGCGCACACAGATTTGCCGAGTCGTAACGGAAACAACTCGGCGAATTTGCGCGCACGTCTTTCATTAAAAAATGTCCTTAAACAGTGGAATGTCCGCATAAAGTCCTCATGCCGGCCTGTTCTGAATCTTCTCTGTTCTCTCACGACGTCCTGTGTGAATTAAGCCTTAAATTACGATGTTTTCAGGTCAAAACAGGCCGACGACGGCGCCTGGAAGCGCTGCACGACGTCCTGCTGCACGGGAAGTCCTTACACTGACAGAAACACACCATAAGCTCTCATCAGCCGTTAAACTTTTCACCGAAAACCAGCTTAATTTCTCAAATAGTGTCCACTCAGATATTCCTCACAGGTCCAGAAAAATTTTGATAAAGCAACGCGTGCCGTCTCAAGCAGCGTGTGAAACAAAGGAATTCAGCCGAGAGGGCGGGACCACATCTCACTCAAGGCCTGCCCACAGGGAAAAGACGTCACTGACACGCGTGAAAAAACTCACGCATGTGCACGAGGGTTTAAGCATGATTGGTGTAATCGCACGTCATTCAAATCCATATAGTTAAAAAAAAATAAAAGGGTCAATTTTGTCTCACTAATTTAGAAGATCTTCACTTAGCCTGGAAAAAGAGTTTGTTGCTCTATAAGAAAGCCCTTCGTGAAGCTAGGACATCTTTCTACTCATCACTAATTGAAGAAAATAAGAACAACCCCAGGTTTCTTTCAGCACTGTAGCCAGGCTGACAAAGAGTCAGAGCTCTATTGAGCTGAGTATTCCATTAACTTTAACTAGTAATGACTTCATGACTTTCTTTGCTAACAAAATTTTGACTATTAGAGAAAAAATTACTCATAACCATCCCAAAGATGTATCGTTATCTTTGGCTGCTTTCAGTGATGCCGGTATTTGGTTAGACTCTTTCTCTCTGATTGTTCTGTCTGAGTTATTTTCATTAGTTACTTCATCCAAACCATCAACATGCTTATTAGACCCCATTCCTGCCAGGCTGCTCAAGGAAGTCCTACCATTATTTAATGCTTCAATCTTAAATATGATCAATCTATCTTTGTTAGTTGGTTATGTACCACAGGCCTTTAAGGTGGCAGTAATTAACCATTACTTAAAAAGCCATCACTTGACCCAGCTATCTTAGCTAATTATAGGCCAATCTCCAACCTTCCTTTTCTTTCAAAGATTCTTGAGAGGGTAGTTGTAAAACAGCTAACTGATCACCTGCAGAGGAATGGTCTATTTGAAGAGTTTCAGTCAGGTTTTAGAATTCATCATAGTACAGAAACAGCATTAGTGAAGGTTACAAATGATCTTCTTATGGCTTTGGACAGTGGACTTATCTCTGTGCTTGTTCTGTTGGACCTCAGTGCTGCTTTTGATACTGTTGACCATAAAATTTTATTACAGAGATTAGAGCATGTCATAGGTATTAAAGGCATTGCGCTGCGGTGGTTTGAATCATATTTGTCTAATAGATTACAGTTTGTTCATGTAAATGGGGAATCTTCTTCACAGACTAAAGTTAATTATGGAGTTCCACAAGGTTCTGTGCTAGGACCAATTTTATTCACTTTATACATGCTTCCCTTGGGCAGTATTATTAGACGGTATTGCTTAAATTTTCATTGTTACGCAGATGATACCCAGCTTTATCTATCCATGAAGCCAGAGGATACGCACCAATTAGCTAAACTGCAGGATTGTCTTACAGACATAAAGACATGGATGACCTCTAATTTCCTGCTTTTAAACTCAGATAAAACTGAAGTTATTGTACTTGGCCCCACAAATCTTAGAAGCATGGTGTCTAACCAGATCGTTACTCTGGATGGCATTTCCCTGATCTCTAGTAACACTGTGAGAAATCTTGGAGTTATTTTTGATCAGGATATGTCATTCAAAGCGCATATTAAACAAATATGTAGGACTGCCTTTTTGCATTTACGCAATATCTCTAAAATCAGAAAGGTCTTGTCTCAGAGTGATGCTGAAAAACTAATTCATGCATTTATTTCCTCTAGGCTGGACTATTGTAATTCATTATTATCAGGTTGTCCTAAAAGTTCCCTAAAAAAGCCTTCAGTTGGTTCAGAATGCTGCAGCTAGAGTACTGACGGGGACTAGCAGGAGAGAGCATATCTCACCCGTGTTGGCCTCCCTTCATTGGCTTCCTGTTAATGCTAGAATAGAATTTAAAATTCTTCTTCTTACTTATAAGGTTTTGAATAATCAGGTCCCATCTTATCTTAGGGACCTCGTAGTACCATATTACCCCATTAGAGCGCTTCGCTCTCAGACTGCGGGCTTACTTGTAGTTCCTAGGTTTGTAAGAGTAGAATGGGAGGCAGAGCCTTCAGCTTTCAGGCTCCTCTCCTGTGGAACCACTCCCAATTCAGATCAGGGAGACAGATACCCTCTCTACTTTTAAGATTAGGCTTAAAACTTCCTTTTCGCTAAGGCTTATAGTTAGGGCTGGATCGGGTGACCCGGACCATCCCTTGGTTATGTTGCTTTAGACGTAGACTGTGTTTCATAATTATTGTATGGCCTTGCCTTGCAATGTGGAGCGCCTTGGGGCAACTGTTTGTTGTGATTTGGCGCTATACAAGAAAAAAGTTGATTGATTGATTGATTTCAGCTTCTGGGGGAGCCCCCCCCCAAATCCCCCACCTTTTTAAGAATTATTCTTTTTTGTCTACAATATGGCCAAATTATCATATACTCTCTCTCTCTCTCTCTCTCTCTCTCTCTCTCTCTCTCTCTCTCTCTATATATATATATATATATATATATATATATATACCACGGTCAGTGCAAATTCCATGTCTAACTGGCGTGCATTATTTTCGTATATACGCACACATAGTTCGGCGAGTTAAATCACTGTTATAATCACTCCGCTCTGGTTGTCACCATAGCAATGTGCAAATCAGATGGCGCAGATGAGCTGTGTTTTGACAGGTGAACGACAGAAATGCGATAAAACATGGATTTCCAAGTGAATTTTAATATTTTTAGCCAAAATAAAACATTTGAGGAATGGAAAGAGGAGGAGAGCAAACGAGAAGAACAGCAAAAGCAACGGCGTAAAGATTTAACATCGGAGGAACTGGACAAGATGCAATCAATCAATCAATTTTATTTATATAGCGCCAAATCACAACAAACAGTTGCCCCAAGGCGCTTTATATTGTAAGGCAAAAGCCATACAATAATTACGTAAAAACCCCAACGGTCAAAACGACCCCCTGTGAGTAAGCACTTGGTGACAGTGGGAAAGAAAAACTCCCTTTTAACAGGAAGAAACCTCCAGCAAAACCAGGCTCAGGGAGGGGCAGTCTTCTGCTGGGACTGGTTGGGGCTGAGGGAGAGAACCAGGAAAAAGACTGTGGAGGGGAGCAGAGATCAATCACTAATGATTAAATGCAGAGTGGTGCATACAGAGCAAAAAGAGAACACTCAATGCATCATGGGAACCCCCCAGCAGTCTAAGTCTATAGCAGCATAACTAAGGGATGGTTCAGGGTCACATGATCCAGCCCTAACTATAAGCTTTAGCAAAAAGGAAAGTTTTAAGCCTAATCTTAAAAGTAGAGAGGGTGTCTGTCCTCCCTGATCTGAATTGGGAGCTGGTTCCACAGGAGAGGAGCCTGAAAGCTGAAGGCTCTGCCTCCCATTCTACTCTTACAAACCCTAGGAACTACAAGTAAGCCTGCAGTCTGAGAGCGAAGCGCTCTGTTGGGGTGATATGGTACTACGAGGTCCCTAAGATAAGAGGGGACCTGATTATTCAAAATCTTATAAGTAAGAAGAGAATTTAAATTCTATTCTAGAATTAACAGGAAGCCAATGAAGAGAGGCCAATATGGGTGAGATATGCTCTCTCCTTCTAGTCCCCGTTAGTACTCTAGCTGCAGCATTTTGAATTAACTGAAGGCTTTTCAGGGAACGTTTAGGACAACCTGATAATAATGAATTATAATAGTCCAGCTAGAGGAAATAAATGCATGAATTAGTTTTTCAGCATCACTCTGAGACAAGACCTTTCTAATTTTAGAGATATTGCGTAAATGCAAAAAAGCAGTCCTACATATTTGTTTAATATGCGCTTTGAATGACATATCCTGATCAAAAATGACTCCAAGATTTCTCACAGTATTACTAGAGGTCAGGGTAATGCCATCCAGAGTAAGGATCTGGTTAGACACCATGTTTCTAAGATTTGTGGGGGCCAAGTACAATAACTTCCAGTTTATCTGAGTTAAAAGCAGGAAATTATAGGTCATGCATGTCTTTATGTCTGTAAGACAATCCTGCAGTTTAGCTAATTGGTGTGTGTCCTCTGGCTTCATGGATAGATAAAGCTGGGTATCATCTGCGTAACAATGAAAATTTAAGCAATACCGTCTAATAATACTGCCTAAGGAAGCATGTATAAAGTGAATAAAATTGTCCTAGCACAGAACCTTGTGGAACTCCATAATTACCTTAGTCTGTGAAGAAGATTCCCCATTTACATGAACAAATTGTAATTTATTAGACAAATATGATTCAAACCACCGCAGCGCAGTGCCTTTAATACCTATGGCATGCTCTAATCTCTGTAATAAAATGTTTTGGTCAACAGTATCAAAAGCAGCACGGAGGTCTAACAGAACAAGCACAGAGATGAGTCCACTGTCTGAGGCCATAAGAAGATCATTTGTAACCTTCACTAATGCTGTTTCTGTGCTATGATGAATTCTAAAACCTGACTGAACCTCTTCAAATAGACCATTCCTCTGCAGATGATCAGTTAGCTGTTTTACAACTACCCTTTCAAGAATTTTTGAGAGAAAGGAAGGTTGGAGATTGGGCCTATAATTAGCTAAGATAGCTGGGTCAAGTGTTGGCTTTTTAAGTAATGGTTTAATTACTGCCACCTTAAAAGCCTGTGGTACATAGCCAACTAACAAAGATAGATTGATCATATTAAGATCGAAGCATTAAATAATGGTAGGGCTTCCTGAGCAGCCTGGTAGGAATGGGGTCTAATGGGGGTTTGGATGAAGTAACTAATGAAAATAACTCAGACAGAACAATCGGAGAGAAAGAGTCTAACCAAATACCGGCATCACTGAAAGCAGCCAAAGATAACGATACGTCTTTGGGATGGTTTAGGAGTAATTTTTTCTCTAATAGTTAAAATTTTATTAGCAAAGAAGTCAGGAAGTCATTACTAGTTAAAGTTAAAGGAATAACTTGGCTCAATAAGCTCTGACTCTTTGTCAGCCTGGCTACAGTGCTGAAAAGAAACCTGGGGTTGTTCTTATTTTCTTCAATTAGTGATGAGTAGTAAGATGTCCTAGCTTTACGGATGGCTTTTTTTATAGAGCAACAGACTCTTTTTCCAGGCTAAGTGAAGATCTTCTAAATTAGTGAGACGCCATTTCCTCTCCAACTTACGGGTTATCTGCTTTAAGCTACGAGTTTGTGAGTTATACCACGGAGTCAGGCACTTCTGATTTAAAGCTCTCTTTTCAGAGGAGCTACAGCATCCAAAGTTGTCTTCAATGAGGATGTAAAATTATTGACGAGATACTCTATCGCACTTACAGAGTTTAGGTAGCTACTCTGCACTGTGTTGGTATATGGCATTAGAGAACATAAGAAGGAATCATATCCTGAAACCTAGTTACAGCGCTTTCTGAAAGACTTCTAGTGTAATGAAACTTATTCCCCACTGCTGGGTAGTCCATCAGAGTAAATGTAAATGTTATTAAGAAATGATCAGACAGAAGGGAGTTTTCAGGAATACTGTTAAGTCTTCAATTTCCATACCATAAGTCAGAACAAGATCTAAGATATGATTAAAGTGGTGGGTGGACTCATTTACATTTTGAGCAAAGCCAATTGAGTCTAATAATAGATTAAATGCAGTGTTGAGGCTGTCATTCTCAGCATCTGTGTGGATGTTAAAATTGCCCACTATAATAACAAAACAAAACATTCATGATGATGTTACTTGACAGCAAGTATCAGACCGAGCACCAGCTTGTGATCATTTTCTGCAGCCAACGTGCACTCTCCACAGCACCTGCAGGTGCAAGAGTTGTCTTGACAATAGATCTGTTTCTACAAAAACAGCATGCACATAGCCATCTGTGGCGCACAGCCGGTTTGTGTGTGTGTGTGCACAGCCTCTCCAGCCACAGACGGCATGTGAATGTGCGGAAATAATTACAGTAGTTGATAAACGTTCTTGCCGCTATTGTTTCTGTATGACAATGTTGCTTTAGCGTCCCACACATGACGAGTCACATTCAGCTCATCGGCTCTTTAGTTACTGATCTCTTCAGATATCGTCAATGTTTGTGCAAGATGTCGGACTTGGAGGTTGGATGAAGCTGGATGACATAGATTTGGTCATATATTAGCTTTTGTTTACGTTTCCTTTATTTAATACAAACTACATAATCGTAACACACACTTTGCTTTCATGTAGCATTGCCACACCACCTTTCTCAGCACACTGCAGCAGGGATTTTGGTCCACTCCTCCATACAGATAAATGGTAAATGGACTGCATTTATATAGCGCTTTTCCATCTGCATCAGACGCTCAAAGCGCTTTACAATAATACCTCACATTCACCCCAATGGTCAGCGTGCTGCCATACAAGGCGCTCACTACACACCGGGAGCAATAGGGGATTAAAGGCCTTGCCCAGGGCCCTTAGTGATTTCTAGTCAGGCTTGGATTTGAACCCATGATCTTCTGGACTCAAGATCAACACCTTAACCACTAGACCATCACCTCCCTAATCTTCTCCAGAACCTTCTCCAGAATCTTCCCCTAAACCTCCCCAGATCTCAACATCTTTCAGGTTTGGAGTTTCAGTTCCCTCCAAAGATTTCTATTGAGGTTCAGGTCTGAAGACTGGCCAGGCCACTCCAGGACCTTGAAATGCTTCTTACAGAGCCCCTCCTTAGTTACCCTGGCTGTGTGTTTGGGGTCATTGTCATGCTGGAAGACCCAGCCACGACCCATCTTCAATGCTCTTACTGAGGGAAGGAGGTTGTTTACCAAAATTTCACAATACATGACCCCTTCCATCCTCGCTTCAATACGGTGCAGTTGTCCTTTCCCCTTTGCAGAAAAGCACCTCCAAAAATGATGTTTCCACCCCCATGCTTCACGGTTGGGACTGTGTTCTTGGGGTTGTTTTCATCCTCCAAACACGATGAGTGGCATTGATACCAAAAAGCTCTATTTTGGTCTCATCTGACCACATGACCTTCTCCCTGCCTTCTCTCGATCATCCAGATGGTCACTGGTGACTTCAAACGGGCCTGGACATGTGCTGGCTTGAGCAGGGGACCTTGCTGCCCTGCAGGATTTTAAACTATGACAACATCATGTGTTACTAATGTAATCTTTGTGACTGTGTCTCAACTCTCTTCAGGTCATTGATCAGGTCCTCCTGTGTAGTTCTGGGCTTTCTCAGAATCATCCTTACCCCATGAGGTGAGATACTGCATGGAGCTCCAGACTGAGGAAGACTGACATTCATCTTGTGTTTCTTCCATTTCTATAATTACACCAACAGTTGTTTCATTCTCACCAAGCTGCTTGCCTGTTGTCCTGTAGTCCATCCCAGCCTTGTGCAGGTCTACAATTTTGTCCCTGGTGTCCTTAGACAGCCCTTTGGTCTTGGCCGTGGTGGATAGTTTGGAGTGGTGATTGATTGAGTGTCTGAACAGGTGTCTTTATACAGGTAATGAGTTCAAACAGGTGCAATTATTAGAGGTAAAGAGTGCAGAATAGGAGGGCTTCTTACAGGTCTGTGAGTGACAGAATTCTTGGTGGTGGTAGGGGATCAAATACTTATTTCATGCAATAAAATGCAAGTTAATTATTTAAAAATCATACGGTGTGATTTTCTGATTTTTTTTCTCACCGTTGAAGTGTACCTACGATAAAATTACAGACCTCTCAACTCTCTGGAGGTGGGAAAACCTGCAAAATCAACAGTGAATCAAATACTTATTTGCCTCACTGTATACACAGGGTGGTAAATCAGGGTGGCCAACTTTAGCCCGGGTATAGTCTCTGCAAAGGGTATATCTTGGGCTGATCTACCTGCTACCATACATTAATTACATGGCCCAATTTAAAAAATACTGGTATTTCTTAACTGCAGTAAGTCATCACCTGCACATCCAGTGTGAGACAAAAACTCCAGACATGAGGAGCACAGATGCTCAAGTGGTTACAACTGTGATGTCAACTTCAGGTAAACGTTTGACTGAAGCTCACAAACCAAAAGCAATCCTGTCCATTGACTGAGTTTCAGCAGGCGTCGAAAGAAGTAAAAATCCCACTAAATCTGCCCAAAACCTGTTCTCATCCTCCACCACTAAAAAACAGAATGAGTGAAATGGATGTGATGGAAGGTTTAGCAATGAAAAAAGGTGAAGAGAGAACATCAGGCGTGATAAAAGGGGACAGCGAGCGAGTGACAGTTGGGTTAAGACAGAAGTCATGTTCAATAGCAAGTAGAAACCTCAAACAGTGAGTTCACAGGAAAATCAAGCAGGCTTGTCTTAAAAGAGGATTTTCTGTTGTGTGGAGTAGATTATATCTGTTCAAACTGCTGACACGGCCTCATTTGCTGCCCGTAGTGTTGGAGGTGGATTAACGCTATAACTTTAAAGCTTAAACAATACCTTTCGAAAATTAAATGGATTAAGGCAGGGATGTCTGATGGGGCGTTTCCCAAGGCTTTGTTAGTTTTAAAACTCGACTCCTTTAAGAGGCAAGAAAAAAAAAATCAGTTAGAAATTTCTCAGGCATGTGACCATTTAATGAGGCGGTTGTAAGGTGGAGGAGGGAGCGTCGGCAGGAGGGCTGCCAAGCAGATGGCTCTCATAAACATCATATCTGCTCTGTTTAGGAACATGACTTCTCCCGACATTGAGAGGAAAACAAACCCAACCATCAGCACTAGCACCATCCAGTCGCCCACTTTTGTCAAGCTGAGCAGGCGTGTTGAAATGGCACATTTCCATTCCCTGCATTTCTCCTTCATAACAATATGCATGAGCTGTGCAATTGATATACATAACTTCTAATTCTGTTATAAGTATGCAGAGAAGATGCAGCCATTGCGTTGGTGGGTATTTTGGTTTAGTGGCAGTTAGGATGTTGACTTTTAGTAAATGTTATTATTACCATATTACCCGGAGTTCATAAATACATGTCGGCAGAAGTTGGTGCTCTGATCAGACATCCTCAAATGCTTTGCTCTGCAGCTGAGATGGGGAAAATATAAATATGTGTGAATATATATATCTAACTTTGTTGCTGCTGCTTTGCTGTGAACATGTGACCATTCAGGTGAAAGACGTCTGTGTCAAACGACTCTCTAAATTGAGGATATATTTCATATATTGGTAAATACACATGAATCCATCCATAGGAGTCTGTCAGGCATTGCCTGTACTATCCGGATATAGATGCATGAAGTAATCCCTCCTTTATGGTGAATGAAGTGTCGTGCAAGGACACACACACAGGATAGTGAATGGGACTCAAACCCAGGTCAATATTTTGGCAGTCCTACTCCTAATCCCACTACACCACCTAACAATTATCACGGCAAAATACTGTACAGCAGAAAAGGTATCAAATAATTACATTTTGACATCAAAATATGGTGTAGCAGGCCAGATTAGCACCCACCACCACCACCAAGCCGGGAAGGTGATGGTCTCGGTGGTTAAAGTGTTGGGCTTGAGACCAGAGGATCCTTGGTTCAAATCCCACCCCGACTGGAAAATCAGTAAGGGCCCTGGGGCAAGGTCCTTAATCCCCTAGTTGCTCCCGGTGTGCAGTGTAGTGAGTGACTTGTACAGGTGAATGTGAGACTTTATTACATAACCAAAATTCTTGCATCCTTGCACTGGTTTCCTATTAATTTTAGAAATGATTTTAAGATTTTACTGTCTTTAAAGCTTTGAATGGAATGGCCTCTCAATATATCACTGACCTCCTACCAAATTTACTCTCCGGCGCATGCTTTGAGGTCTGGGGCCATTTCCAGCTCGTGGTACCCAAGACAAAACTTAAAACCAGGGGGGACAGGGCTTTCTCTGTGGCTGGCCCCAGACTTTAGAACGTTCTGCCCCTCCATGTCCGAACATCTCCCAGAGTGGAGCGTTTTAAGTCTCGTCTGAAGACCCACTTTATTCTCTGGTTTTTAACACTGCGTGAGTTGTGTGGTCCTCTGTTTTATTGGTTTTGTTTATTTTGGTAGATTTATTGGTTTTATCTTTTGTATGCTGTATGTATTTATTATTTATCTTGCATATTTTAGTTATTTTTATTGTTAATTTCTTATTTGTAATTTATTTCTTGACTATTGGGGTTTTATCTATCGTGATTCTACTGTATGTGCAGCACTTTGGAACATTTTTTGTTGTTAAATGTGGCTATATAATAAGTGGATTGGATTGGATTTATTGTAAAGCGCTTTGAGCATCTGATGCGGATGGAAAAGCGCTATATAAATGCAGTCCATTTACCATTTATATGCAGATATAGCCTGGCCTAGGCCAAAATGAACCCATAGCACAAAATAGCGCAACACTGTTTAAACCTTAAGGTATTTAGTACCAGTTAAAGGTTTAGACACATTTTCCCAACCAACTGAATGAGAAAGCTAAGTTATACATTTATTACGTTTATTTGCCATTGTGTTTCATTGACCATGCAATTTTAGTGTGCAATTTTGGTACTATATGAAATGTGCTATTGCACGCCCCGACCACCACACATGCTCACACTACCGGGGGTTGCATTTAGAGAACCACGGCAAAGTTTGTTTTGCTGGCAGACGACGATTTGAAGGAGCTAATTGACGCTGCTAATTCTTCTAACACACACACACACACACACACACACACACACAAAAACAAATCCACCACACTGTAAGCCATCTTGAGCCATAAACAGCTGTGAGGATGAAGTTAGGATGAAAAACTGGACAGATTTCTGATACACTTTTTCACTGGAGTGAGAAAAGCAGACAGCAGTCTGTACACAAAGTCAGTGGACAGCATCACGGACTACTGAGAACCATTTTGGACTCCTATTTAAAGTTTGTGTTGGACTGTTAAGCACCAGTGCACCAAAATGTAAGTCCCTTTTTTTGTTGTTTATAAATGAATAAAATATCAAATGACAAGGATCTATTTTCACTGTTATATAAAACAAATAATGAATGTTTTCCATTCTTTCAATGGAACGATTATTTAATTCGGTGAAAGATGGAATGTGCATTTCAACTCAGCTTTGCCTTGTTGAAATGTACATTCCATCTTTCACCGAATTAATATTTGTACCATCGAACTCATAAACATTCATTATTTGTATATTGTATGTTTACAATTAAATTTATTTTTCATAAATAACAACACATAGTTTGGTTTCGGCACCATATGTTCCTTTTTCGGTACATTTTCAATTACATTTATGAAAACATAATATATACAAGTGCTGGTGGGTGAACAGATTTCTTTTCCTTTTTCAGATTTATTCTGGTTATGGGTTTTCATTGTAATCTGCATTTTAATTGTTTTGCAAATAATTAAAATTGTATATTTTTATAAAGGTGTGCAGTCAGGTGTGTGAAATAAAGTCCCAAATTATATGTATCTTGATTATTTTGTGCATCTGTGGTGTGTGTGTGTGTGTGTGTGTGTGTGTGTGTGTGTGTTGTGTGTGTGTGTGTGTGTGGTGTGTGTGTGTGTGTGTGTGTGTGTGTGTGTGTGTGTGTGGGTGTGTGTGTGTGTGTGTGGTGTGTGTGCGTGTGTGTGCGTGTGTTGGAAGTCATCTGGCTTGACCTACACAGCAAAATCACTGGTGTTAAATTAACAATGGAAAGTGTGTCTTTATGTGCCCTCTTTTCAGTGGTGAATTAACAATCACCCTTTTAATTTAACAATGAACAGAGAGGGCACATAAAGACATTTTGCAGTGTTAACACTGGTAATTTTGCTGTGTTTCCTAAAAAAAATAAAAAAATAACAATGGGAATAATAATAATAATAATACTAATACTACTACTACTACTACTACTACTACTAATAATAATAATAATAATAATAATAATAATAATAATAATAATAATAATACCCTGGTGTATAAACTACACTCGCCAAGAATATACCCAGGGTGTTAAAACGGGCCAGCCAGTTTAATCCCAGGTATAGGCCAGGAAATATAAATTCTTACAAATAAATAACACTGTGATGACATTTGGTTCACATTAATTGCATAACCCAAAGTAAACAAAGAACACGTATTATAAGAGAATATTTGAAAACTGCAGCTATCAAAATGTCATATAGAATTCAGAAGCAAAGAGAAGCCAGTTTGTCAAACACAGAGAAAAACCGGACAGTTTGAACCATTGCCTTGACAGCTGAGTCATTCCCAAGTCGATTCCCAGGTCTGCACATGGACATAAGACAGTTATTCACTGCTGCTTGTCAATTGCACCTTTTCATCCTAGATCAATGAGTCATCGTACACAAGGGGCCCGAATCAGCGCCAGTCATTAACATGTGAGTGCCACTCCATCAGCTCCATCTCCAAATAAATCAAAGGGTCGGCTGCAGGAAAAAAGAGGGGCTAATATTTCCTCAATAACCCCAGAGAGATGCTACGCAGAGATGCAAATTGCCTCCCAGGAGACCCTGCGGGATGTGAAAGAGAAACTTGCTGTGAGGCAACGGGAAGCTAATGAGTATAATAGTAAATGTATACAAGGAGAGAGAGAACCTTCTCTATTCATACCAATTAATACAATCTTACCAAAGGAGCTGCACCGTGAAGCCCGTGTCCTCCGCCCCACGCCCACCTCGTCAGCATGTGTATTATTCAACCATACACCAACCACGGTCATTAGTCATGTGTGTGTGTGTGTGTGTGGGGGGGGGGTTATGTGAGGAGCAGGGTGTTTAAAACCACCCGCTCCTCACGATCGAAACAAGTCTCATATTCATGTTTTCCAGATGGTTGCCATCATTTTCAAACCTCTGTTTCTGCAACATCCTTGTACAAATACACACAAATAAAATACAGTAGGCATTTAAAAAAAATAAAAAAAACGTTATAGCATGAAATAATTCCAATGTGTTCCATAATGCATGTTAAATCTATTCTTCATGTTTAATTACCAGAATGCCATTGTGAGTGTTGGCATTAGTTTTATTTATGTGTATAATTTATTGATTACTGATATATGTATTTCTATTGTAGTAAGTATGATTATTTGTGGAGGTGAACTGGATTTTTTTTTTTTCACTCTGTTGTTCAAAAAATAACTTTCTCAATCATTATATTCCTGACAATTGCCAAAATATTGACATAAAAAAAATTATGTTAAAAAAAATGCAAAATGTAAATCAGTTACCATTTAATACAATGGCAGATTTTTTTTTTCCCATTTGACCAACAACAACAACAGAGCCCTTAAGATATTACATTTTAACAGAATGACTAAATAGTGAGACTTCATGCAATCTATAGATGTGTGCACGTGTTTACCTGCACACATCTGTGTTACCTGATGCCTGCAGTGCATCCTTTTTGTTTCATGCATCACCAACCTGCTTTTTACTTCCTAGCATGCCATATATTGAGGGGTGAAGAACATTTCCTGTTTAAAATTTTTTTAAATTACAACTATTTAAAATTACCAATTATTCCATTATTGCCTTTGTATTGGTGAAAAATCTAAATCAGTGTATGAGGTAGTTTGGTGAACATTTGAAGTGGTTGAAAGGGTAAAAAAAATAAAATAATGCAAAAGCCGGAGCATACGTACCATCCTGAAGGTCGTTTATCAGAATGGAGAAATCTTCCAGGTCTTGCCAGATGCTGACTAGAGGATTTGCCTCCTAGAGTTCACTGAGAGATCTGAAATGAAGGTTAATCATTCAATAACTTTCTACGTGCGCATGTCTGCACTCCCGATTTCATTGTGCACGTCTCTAAAAGCCTCTCGTCAGCATAATTTTGCCTAACCTGTGCTCTGTGTGCTTAGATCTGTAAAATATCACATCCACCTCGCAGAATAAATGGGAAATTAATGAGGGAAGTGCTGAGTTCAACCTGAGGTATCTGTCATGCTCGCTCACTAATCCAAACCCTCCAACTTAGAGGGCGTCTGAACCTGTTTAACATTAAATATTACTGTCTTTGTCACCTGACGATGCTGCAGATTTGGCTTTACGGGGATCAGGCCTCACGTTTTACAGAACTGTCTGTGAATAGCTGCTTCCTGTGAATCCAAACACTTCTGCTGATCAATTGGGAATTTCACACCTTTGTTACACACACAGGATATATATATAAATTTTTCAAAAGGACCTCATGTTCTTGTGCACCCTTTATAGCCTTGATTTAGTCTTTGTGAGTCCACATCAGTGATGTTGTTTGAGAGCAAAGATGAAGCATCAGTGATCATATTCTGCCCCTTAGTGGAGGGAATGGCTCATAACCAGAGTTTACCTTCCAGAAGGCTGAATGTGCCTGAGATCCACTCTGCGCAAGATCTCAGCTGCTTAAAACAAGATGAAGTCACTCCCATTTTCATTGTAACTTCAGAATGCTTCCCTCAGTCATTGCAAACTGTGAGTGTGTTTGTCACCTTACATTGTGTAGACCGTAATCACAAAGTAGAATTTTACTAGAAATCAATCTGAAATGTGTTTCTGTTAATCAGTCCAAGCTGCCTTTCATTTTTCACCATTTAAGCCCTAAAAGCCATTTTCATAGGCAGAGCTATAGTATATTTTCACTGTATTCAAATAAATCTTGTATCCCCAGTGTGATCAACATTTGCTTTGTTTTGATAGAATGTAGGATTGTGGCCCATGTGGATTAAAATACAGCAACAACACACCATTACACACCGGATTCCCAGCATGCCGTTTGAGGGTCAAAGACAACTGCTGTGCTACATATGCTAGTGTTAGCATCATAGAGCTAGAAAGAAACTTCCAACTGTGACTTAAAGAGGCCAAAAAAAAAGTGAATGTAAAAACAGAAAGAAAGTGCCAAACACAACTAATAATTATAGGCACCAGAGAATCTGCTGGGAGCATTCTGGATAAAATATCCATAAATTCCACACAAACATTTTGCTGGCTATCTGTTGGACAGGAAAAACAACACACACAGGTCTGCTGTGACAGTTTCAGTACCAATGGTTAGTAGAATTACAGCGTTTTTACTTGATTTCCCAAAATATCTCAGTGGGAAGATTCATGTTTGGTCATAGTTCTATTATATGAATTTTCCCTCGTAATTTCTGGCAAATGGAGCATTAGCTTCTTGTTCATGATAACTACATGTGCATCCAAAGTAAATTTTGGACATACCTTTAAGGAAGCAAACAATAATAATAATAATAATAATAATAATAATAATAATAATAATAATAATAAAATTGATTAATTTCTATAGTGTCAACTCACAATGAGATTGCCTCAAGGTGCTTTACACAACACAATACCAAAAACAGAGAAAAAATGTGAAAAAATTTAAAAACACAAAATAAAAAGGTAAAACCATAAAAAAAAGCACAAGAATAAAAGCACATAGTAGCACAATAAAACTAATGATAAAACAAGGAAAACAAATGGGTTACGAGTCTCGATTTAAAAGTCTCCACATTATCCGACTGCCGTATATGTGCCGGGAGATCATTCCGCAGAGCTGGGGCATGGTAGGAGAAAGCTCTGTCACCGGCAGACTTTTTATTCACTTTGGGAACATATAAAAGCCTGCACCCTGCGAGCACAGGGCCCAAGCTGGTACATAGGGCTTGACCATGTCAGCCAGATAGGGAGGTGCAAGTCCATGAACAATTTTAAAGGCCAATATCAGAACCTTAAAATCTGATCTTGCAGCAACAGGAAGCCAGTGAAAGGATGCCAAAATGGGTGTAATGTGGTCAAACTTTCTGCCTCGAGTCAAAAGTCTGGCGGCAGCATTTTGAACCAGTTCAAGACCCCTAATGTTGGACTGCAGCAAACCAGAAAATACATTACAATAGTCCAATCTTGAAGAAATAAATGCATGTATCAGTCTCAGCAGCCACAGACAGGATGGGAGGAATCTTTGCTGCATTATGCAAATAATAATAATAATAATAAGCTTTCTCAAATCATCATACTGATTGCTACAAGTGCAGCAGTAAATAGCCATGAAAATTGTTTAATGTTTAATAGATTAATAGTCATTTAAATAGTTTAATGTTGAATGTTTTCAGTGGTTACCAGGCCTACTACTGTTTACGTTAGCTACTGTACATCAAATCAAATCAATTTTATTTATATAGCACGACATCACAACAAACAGTTGCCCCAAGGCACTTTATATTGTAAGGCAAAGCCATAAAATAATTACGGAAAAACCCCAACGGTCAAAACGACCCCTGTGAGCAAGCACTTGGCGAAAGTGGAGAAGGAAAAACTCCCTTTTAACAGGAAGAAACCTCCAGCAGAACCAGGCTCAGGGAGGGGCAGTCTTCTGCTGGGACTGGTTGGGGCTGAGGGAGAGAACCAGGAAAAAGACATGCTGTGGAAGAGAGCAGAGATCAATCACTAATGATTAAATGCAGAGTGGTGCATACAGAGCAAAAAGAGAAAGAAACACTCAGTGCATCATGGGAACCCCCCAGCAGTCTACGTCTATAGCAGCATAACTAAGGGATGGTTCAGGGTCACCTGATCCAGCCCTAACTATAAGCTTTAGCAAAAAGGAAAGTTTTAAGCCTAATCTTAAAAGTAGAGAGGGTGTCTGTCTCCCTGATCTGAATTGGGAGCTGGTTCCACAGGAGAGGAGCCTGAAAGCTGAAGGCTCTGCCTCCCATTCTACTCTTACAAGCCCTAGGAACTACAAGTAAGCCTGCACTCTGAGAGCGAAGCGCTCTATTGGGGTGATATGGTACTATGAGGTCCCTAAGATAAGATGGGACCTGATTATTCAAAACCTTATAAGTAAGAAGAAGAATTTTAAATTCTATTCTAGAATTAACAGGAAACCAATGAAGAGAGGCCAATATGGGTGAGATATGCTCTCTCCTTCTAGTCCCTGTCAGTACTCTAGCTGCAGCATTTTGAATTAACTGAAGGCTTTTCAGGGAACTTTTAGGACAACCTGATAATGAATTACAATATTCCAGCCTAGAGGAAATAAATGCATGAATTAGTTTTTCAGCATCACTCTGAGACAAGACCTTTCTAATTTTAGAGATATTGTGCAAATGCAAAAAAGCAGTCCTACATATTTGTTTAATATGTGCATTGAATGACATATCCTGATCAAAAATGACTCCAAGATTTCTCACAGTATTACTAGAGGTCAGGGTAATGCCATCCAGAGTAAGGATCTGGTTAGACACCATGTTTCTAAGATTTGTGGGGACAAGTACAATAACTTCAGTTTTATCTGAGTTTAAAAGCAGGAAATTAGAGGTCATCCATGTCTTTATGTCTGTAAGACAATCCTGCAGTTTAGCTAAGTGGTGTGTGTCCTCTGGGTTCATGGATAGATAAAGCTGGGTATCATCTGCGTAACAATGAAATTTTAAGCAATGCTGTCTAATAATACTGCCTAAGGGAAGCATGTATAAAGTGAATAAAATTGGTCCTAGCACAGAACCTTTTGGAACTCCATAATTAACCTTAGTCTGTGAAGAAGATTCCCCATTTACATGAACAAATTGTAATCTATTAGATAAATATGATTCAAACCACCGCAGCGCAGTGCCTTTAATACCTATGGCATGCTTTAAGCTCTGTAATAAAATTTTATGGTCAACAGTATCAAAAGCAGCACTGAGGTCTAACAGAACAAGCACAGAGATGAGTCCACTGTCTGAGGCCATAAGAAGATCATTTGTAACCTTCACTAATGCTGTTCTGTACTAGATGAATTCTAAACCCTGACGAAACTCTTCAAATAGACCATTCCTCTGCAGAATGATCAGTTAGCTATTTTACAACTACCCTTTCAAGAATTTTTGAGAGAAAAGGAAGGTTGGAGATTGGCCTATATTAGCTAAGCTAGTTGGGTCAAGTGATGGCTTTTTAAGTAATGGTTTAATTACTGCCACCTTAAAAGCCTGTGGTACATAGCCAACTATAAAGATAGATTGATCATATTTAAGATCGAAGCATTAATTAAAAGTAGGGCTTCCTTGAGCAGCCTGGTTGGAATGGGGTCTAATAGACATGGTGATGGTTTGGAGGAAGTAACTAATGAAATAACTCCGACAGAACAATCGGAGAGAAACGACTCTAACCAAATACCGGCATCACTGAAAGCAGCCAAAGAGAACGATATGTCTTTGGGATGGTTATCGAGTAATTTTTCTCTAATAGTTAAAAATTTTATTAGCAAAGAAAGTCATGAAGTCATTAGTAGTTAAAGTTAAAGGAATACTCGGCTCAATAGAGCTCTGACTCTTGTCAGCCTGGCTACAGTGCTGAAAAGAAACCTGGGGTGTTCTTATTTTCTTCAATTAGTGATGAGTAGTAAGATGTCCTAGCTTTACGGAGGGCTTTTTTTTATAGAGCAACAGACTCTTTTTCCAGGCTAAGTGAAGATCTTGTTGTGTGGGCCGCTGAAGAGGAGGTACTGCTGGCCCACCACCACCAGAGGGCGCCCCACCTGGAGTGCGGGCTCCAGGCACCAGAGGGCGCTGCCGCCTCACAGGAGCAGCCCAGGTGACAGCCGTCACCCATCACCTGAAACAGCTGACATCCATCAGCTGAGGGGTATATCAGCTGGACGGCATCTCCATCTCATTGCCGAGATATCGTTCTACCAGGAAGGTAATGCACTCAGCCAGTCATCTCATTTCTGAGGAATAACCTTTTGCTTGTGCTTAAGACAGCTGAAGACTGAACTAGATTCATATCGGATAAGTACCCTACACTGCAGTATTGTTTGTGACTAGAGGTGGAGGTGGTGTTTCCACCCTACGTGTTGCTGGGTGCAGCCGCACCCACATCTGACTGTTTCTGTTCCTCGCCAGCAGTACCCGGATCCGACGAGCGGAGGCAGTGGCCACCTGGGAGTTCGGGACTTGGCGGCTCCAGTATTCCCGGGGTTCGGTGGCAGAGGAAATCGGGTGGTTCCGGTTCGACTCGGACGGACGTCTCCTATCGTCGAGCCTGCCCACACGGTTTATTTTTACAATTGTGATCTGTTGTGTTTGTTGTGCGAATTCACAACAGTAAAACCTTGTTATTTGACTTCTTCATTGTCCGTTCATTTGCGCCCCCTGTTGTGGGTCCGTGTTCCTCACTTTCCCCAACAGATCTTCTAAATTAGTGAGACGCCATTTCCTCTCCAACTTACGGGTTATCTGCTTTAAGCTGCGAGTTTGTGAGTTATACCACGGAGTCAGGCACTTCTGATTTAAGGCTCTCTTTTTCGGAGGAGCTACAGCATCCAAAGTTGTCCTCAATGAGGATATAAAACTATTGACAAGATAATCTATCTCACTCACAGAGTTTAGGTAGCTACTCTGCCCTGTGTTGGTATATGGCATTGGAGAACATAAAGAAGGAATCATATCCTTAAACCTAGTTACAGCGCTTTCTGAAAGACTTCTAGTGTAATGAAACTTATTCCCCACTGCTGGGTAGTCCATCAGAGTAAATGTAAATGTTATTAAGAAATGATCAGACAGAAGGGGGTTTTCAGGGAATACTGTTAAGTCTTCAATTTCCATACCATAAGTCAGAACAAGATCTAAGGTATGATTAAAGTGGTGGGTGGACTCATTTACATTTTGAACATAGCTAATCGAGTCTAACAATAGATTAAATGCAGTATTGAGGCAGTCATTCTCAGCATCTGTGTGGATGTTAAAATCGCCCACTATCAATTCAATTCAATTTTATTTATATAGTGCCAAATCACAACAAACAGTTGCCCCAAGGCACTTTCTATTGTAAGGCAAAGCCATACAATACTATAATACTATACTATACTATAGTACTATAATTATCTTATCTGAGCTAAGCACTAAGTCAGACAAAAGGTCCGAAAATTCACACAGAAACTCACAGTAACGACCAGGTGGACGATAAATAACAACAAATAAAACTGGTTTTTACATAATTGTTCGTTAGCTTACCTGGAATTTATCCCTCTCTGTCATGTTAGTTATAGGCTTACCTGGGATACATGTTGCTGCAGCCACGAGCCTCGAGCTCTCTTTAGCCAGTAATATTCCACCTTTATATCCTTTCACTAAGGTACTTATATCATGTCTTCATGTACATTTCAACACGCTTTACTTTTTCTTGTTCCCCCCTTTTTTAATATTATTATATTTATGGAATAATTGGAGGAGTGGGGTACAATTAGTTATACCTAACAGCTAACGTTAGCTTATCTAGCTGCCTGT